>NW_017535408.1:0-44755 GCF_001853355.1 Bactrocera latifrons
CGACTAAAAACAATGGTGCTATCCAGAACAACTCAACTCAATACAATTTGACCAAAACGATGACGACTAACTCGACTCAACTAAACTCAACTCAACTCAACTCAACTCAACTCAACTCAACTCAACTCAACTCAACTCAACTCAACTCAACTCAACTCAGTTCAATTCAACTCATTACATTTCATTAAATATTCCCCAAATTTTCTCTACTCTATATTATATCGACGTGAGGACCCAGCAGTAAGACATTACTATCCGCAATACACGAAACAAAGGAAAACTCCTACGACAGGAAATTGAGAATGGAAACCTTCCCTCCTGCCAATTATATGTACGTGTGGCCTAAGCAGTAAGGTCACTGTTCTCCGTACTCCCCTGATAATTGAATATGACTAATTAGTTTAAGTGCTCTATTCCACTAAGGTATTTTCTGTAGCGCTTCAATAATTGTGCTTCATTCTCAGACGACTCTACTCAACTCAACTCAACTTAATTCAACACAAAAAGACGATATCCTTACTGAAGAAAATGGTATCCACTACCTAATCTAAATTCGTCAAGCAATTGAATATTGCTCAATTAGCTAATGCGCTCTATCTCACTGAACTATTCCTTGTTTGGCTCCAGCAATTGTGGTCTCATTTCAAAAAAATGTTATGAGTAAATCTAGGCCACTGAGCCTTTGAAAATTGGACTATATTCATTACATTACTTTTTCAGAGAACTTGAGCTCCAATTTAATTTACTCTGTTGACCATACATAAAAGGTTTAGATAACTATATATCTAAACCAAATTGTAGGTAAGTTAATCTCATTATACCTTAGTTACGAGGGTATATTCGTTCATATTTATAGCATTTTGTATTTTAAAACAATCGAAACATATCTGAGAGGCTCAGTTGCGACTTCAAGCGTTATCAATAAGAACATTGAATAGGTCTTTGCAGTGGAGATCTTAAAGAAGCAAACCTAACTGAGCTATAATTTATGTACATAACATAGTCAAAAACTGGCCTGATATTCACTATGCGCCAAATCTTGGAAAATGCTCGTGAAAAAGGGATACACTCACACCCTCTCTTCCTCGATTTCAAAGCTGCTTTTGACAGCACGAAAAGTGGCTGCCTTTATGTCTGAATTTGGTATCCTCGCCAAACTAATATGGCGAGAAGTTCCGTCAGGATCGGTAAGTATCTCTTCGAGCCGTCCGATACCAAACAAGGTTTCAGACAAAGCGACTCCCTATTGTGTGATTTCTTCAATTTACTGCTGGAGAAAATAATTTCGGCTGCCGAACTGAATAGAGAAGGAATTTCTTCTTCTTCATTCTTCTACAAGAGTGTTCAACTGCTGGCATAAGCCGATTATATCACTGACCATAACAACCACCATGGTTCTGCTTTCTCCAGGTTGGCCAAAGAAGCGAAACAAATGGGTTTGGTAGTGAACGAGAGCAAGATGAAATATTTTCTGTCATCAAAAAACAGTTCTCGGATTCGCGACTTGGCTCCCATGTCACTGTTGACAGTCATAACTTCGAAGTCGTGGATAATTTAGTTTATCTTGAAACCAGCAACAACTACGTCAGCCTAAAAATCCAACGCAGAATAATTTTTGCCAGCAGGTGCTACTTCGGACCACTAGGCAATTGAGAAGTACATTCCTCTCTGGACAACAAAGGTTAATTCTATAAATCTCTCATCATCACCGCCCCAATATATGGCGCATAGGTACGGACGATGACAACTTCTGTTGAGACGACGTTACGAGTTTTCGAGGGAAAGGTTCTGCGGAAGATTTATGGTCCTTTGCGCATTGGCCACGATGAATACCGCATTCGATGGAACGATGAGCTTAACGAGATATACAGCGAATTAAGAGACAGCGGCAGCGCTGGCTAGATAATGTCGTCCGAATGGACGAAAACCCTAGAGTTCTGAGAATATTCGAAGCAGTACCCGCCGGAGAAAGCAAAGGAAGAGGATGATCTGCACTCGCTTGAAAAGACCAGGTGGAGAAAGAACTGGCTTCGCTTGGAATATCTAATCGGCGCCAAACAGCAAAAAGGAAGATCGACTGGCGCGATAGTGTAAACTCGTAAGCGTTGTATACGTCAATAAAGAAGAAAAAGGATATATATTTACATACAGGCATTAAAAGTATTAGTCACCGGTTTGAACAAATTTCTATTCTAGCACTTAACTGATGAGCTCACATTCATAAATTATGAACAACAAAGGGGATACACCATGGCAAAAAATAACTTGCGTCAATCAGATCTGCACATACTCTTAGAAAAAATAGTAATTTTTTTAATTTCTTACTAAATATTACCCACAACAAATAGCATGAATATCCTTATATGAAAGTAGACAGCAATGCGTCACTAAAAAGGAATTTTAACCGCTTCACCTGCCATGAATGCCAGACGTTATTTTTATAACCAACTGCCTACACAAGCGCAATTGGCTAAGTCACGTGCTCACAAACAAACTTACACAACAACTATGAGTCAGGTGTCTCAGTTTGTTGGCGGTTTGTTGTTGCCTTTATAATGTCCTTAGTGTGATGGGCCTCCAGCGCGCTACTTGCTCAGACAACTGAGGCGGTCTTTAAAAAACAATTAATGCGCTTATCAGCGCATGCGCGCAGGGTAATGCGTGACGATATTATAATCAAGCGTCTGTATAATCATAGCAAAAATATTGACGGTGATGATGTCGATGTTGGTGATGACAGCGATAATTATGATGTCAGTGGTTTTCAGTTCCGTCATGCGTGCTGGCGGTTGTGCAAATATTTATGAACAGTACAACAACAATAGCACAGTACTTATGCGTAAATGCATGCAATGCATGCCTAATGCAGTGAGAATGCATTTAAGCAGTTGTTGTTGCAGCCAGCAGGCAAGTGTACGCAAAATTAATTTGATTGCGCCTGCGCGCTGCACGCTCACTGCACCGCGTGCATGACAGCCAACGAAACGGTAAGTGATTAATTGACGATTTTTTGAATTATTGCGGGCAGTTGCAGCAATGCATCTCTTTAATCGTGCGACAAATTGTTGGCAATTTGTTGGTGTGCCATTCTTTTAACGTCGCTCGGAGCGTTGTAAGTACACATGTCTGCGCTGTTCGGCTGTACTTAGTACTCATGTCTCAGCTTTTATGTGCGAATGACAACTTGAACGTGTCTTCTTGCGTTTATAGCATTTTAATGATCGCACTCACCAGCTGAAGTGGTGGGTGCTGAACTTCCTAAGCGACAGCGACGACGGCGGCGGCGGCGCTTTGAGTGCTCCTCATTGCCACATGGCAATGGTGGTATTGTGGCGGTCAGTGTCAGGCGCTAGCCTTAAATTTTATCAACCATATTATAATATTCATAATCAAAGCTCATTACAAGGGTTATCTATAATTTTATAGGCCCTCACCTGCATTTATCAATAATAATGTGGCTCTTGCGCATGCGCATACGCGAAATGTTAAAAGACGCATGCACGCTTATCGCGCATTTTACAATCTTTGGCGTATTTGGCGTATGTTGTGGCATAAATATCGCCATAGATTCTAATGTGTGCCTTATCTGCATATATTATAGAATAAAAAAACTATTAATTTTGCACTTTTAGCTACTTAATATGCTGGGCATGCGTTCGTAGCAATAAACTTCAACGTAAACTTGGTTTTTTTTTTCGAAGAAAAATAATAATTTTCTATTAATTTCTGGGCAAATCTGCCAAAAATGTTCATTTCTTAGAACGAATAACGGTTCGTCCCATAATTAAATTAAAATATGTTCATATTCAACGATCTGCATACAAATCAATTTTTGTTTAATGCAGTGAAAGCTCTATTAAATGAACATCTCCATTAACCGTGTACATTGACCTGTGCCTATATTTGTTGTCGGGTCTACGTAACCTGAACAGACCCGCACTTTTATCCGGCCAAGAACTGTCAACTTGGCAGAATTCTGCCGCTACAACCACAACCACAACTGGTCCTACCAGTGTCCGCTTATGCGACATTTCCTCATAGACCGACACAGTTTTTTGAGGCATCCAAAATTTACTAAGGCAGTCAATATTAATTTTAACCAGGTTTTCAAAAGTTGTGTCTACAAAGATGTTTCCATCCCAGCCTGAGAAAAGGGAAAAAGAGCAGAAAGTGACTAGATTAATCAAACTTCCCTCCCTACATAATGCTTTGACGCGTCTATACCTTTTGGACAGTTTCCAGTCAGAACACCTACAATTAACACAATACTGAGCCAGAAGGAACTCAAAGTCGAACAAGTTCTGTTTGTTGACCAGCGCCTGCCAAGGATACTTTAGGTCCAAAGGCCCAACTTCACAACGCAAATGGACATCGAACAACCGACTAGATTTTAATCGTATAAAATTGCTGGAAATGCACGATCTTTTAGCAGTAGAACGTACGACCTCTTACAGTTCACTCTGGACGAGAGGGATCTCCCAGTCGCACAAGTTTTGATAGTTGATCAGCCCTTGTTGAGCTCACTGGAAGTTCATAGATCCAGCGGAAGAATGTAAGAGGATATCGGACAACCCACTAGCTTATAATCTTATGAAAGTAGAGTAAGCGTGCTCTCCTCAGCAAGCGCATTGGTTTTGTATTTTTCGGCGATTTTGGAAACAGGCACTCACAAGACAACTCTCTTACTATTTTTGAGCGCATAGTCAGCGAGTTCAAAACCAGTGACACTACAGTGGTCTGGCAGCCTGAAACAAAAGTTGATGGAGAACTCCTCACAGAGGACACGTCATCCCATCTTCTTTACAGTCAATCCCCGTCAACAAAATCCGCGATATTGTGTGATTAGAGAAGGAATCGTCAAGAAAAAGTTCCGCGATAGATTGATATAAACTTTAATGAATGTAATCGAAGTAGTGCTTAATTTCAGTGTATACGTACCCGGGGTCGCTCATATATTCAGCTCCTAATTGTCTGCTAGCGGACGGCTAAATTATTTTATGCGAAATTTTCATAACCCGAAAGTTTAGTGTGCCGTGCCGAGATCCAACCGCTGCAAAAAGATTCGATATTTCTACCTTTTTAATGGTCATAATCTAGCTATCAGCCCAATCAGATGCGGCGCACATGAGGTTTTGGTGATAAAAGTAGAGATTATAAAAATTTACTAAAGTTACTGTTTTGGATAGCATTTGACAGACAGATAAAAGTATTGGTTCGCGAAAACTTAAACAAAAAGAGTATTTAAAAGAAGATGAAGAAGGAATCCTTTATAATCACTTATTTAATCAAAGTGGACGACTGAAGAGTCTCTGTACATCCAGCCGTTTCAGCAAGATAAAACTGAAAGGTTTCGACAAACAGAAATGGCTACCATATCTCATGAAGAGAATGCTGGAGCACAGGCTTCACCAGTGATCGAAACTTTTTTTGATATTATTAGCAGGGATCGTTTACCTAAACCTTCGAAGGTGAGAGAACGCTGGCGCACGCATATGCTACTCTAGTGATCAAAACTTTTTCTGAAAGCATCACTTAGGAGCGGTGATTTAATGTTCTAAACCTTCGAAGCTGAATGATGTGTGTGAGGCATGCTACACCAGTGATCAAAACTTGTTCTGATATTATCAGAAGGAGGCGTTTATCTAAACCTTCGAAGAGGAACCTTTATACCCAAATATATACCAAGAATCTGTCTTGACAATTCAAAACTGTGCTCATTCAGTCATCATTAGCTGAAAACCAAAACCTTTCTAAAAAATTAAAACTCAGCTCAGGCCTCGTTACTTCTATGTTATACGCAGAAAATTATTTAATTACGCATTTTTTACGGTTTTTTGAAATTATGTGTTGCCGAAGTAATTGTTTCTACGAAACTGTATGATTTCCAGAGAAATCTTATAAATTTTGTTCAAACTTGCGTTTTAGTGACATGTGCCGCGCGTTAAGGCTATAAAAAACATATGCTGTGACACTTTTTCAATATTAATTAATTTAAGTATGGGGGTTTTAAAAGCTATGTTCCAAAAAGACTGCGTAATTAAATGCAAATTTCGAACATAAAATAGTGCGAAATAAAATTTATTAGTTCTCACGCGTCTTTTATTGGACTTTCAGAGTTTATTTGGTCCAAATACACCAATTGATTCGATAACTTTTTTCAATGAGGGTATTCAAGCAAAATCTTGCAAATATTCGCAGAAAAGAGGTTTTTATGCTCTCTCTTTGGTATTTAGAATATATTCGGATTTAATTGCATCCTTTTGAGTACCGAAATTCAAATTTTGCGTATTTTGCTCTTTCATATTCATAATGGCTTTCACACGCTCCAATCGACATTAAATGCGCTTCGCTTTAAATGCGAATTTATGCAGACACGTGTGGCCATTGCGGGTACTAGTACATAGTATGTGAATAGATTTAGTACCGAGATACACAGGCTATGCATGTATTAAAAACTACTTACTTGAGTTTGGATATAATTTATCTATTACTTGCAGTGAATGCCTAAGCCGTATGTCGCTGAAGTAGTTGCGTATGGTTTTGAAAATTTCAAAAAGCCTAAAAGTCATGGAGTTGAGCCACTAAGCTTAGTTATTAGCATAGCATAACAGTCATTTGTTTCTTAAGTTGGTAACGTTACGGATCATCAAATCGAGCTGTGTTGCTTTCAAATAAGTTTTGAAATGCAACGAAGACTTTTGTCTTCCTTAACATACTATCATTCCGAATTAAGTTTTACTTCAAGTTCTTGTGAAAAAAAAATCGAAGATATTTTATGATCTATGCATAAGACTGGGATATATTCTGGGAGCCAGAGTTACGTTCATCCTGAAGGCTGGTAACAAGTCTGACGACACTGTCAAGTACCTACTATAAGCCAATCAGACTCTCCACTTCTTTGCTGAAAACCTTTGAATGGCGGTCACATAAGGACCGCATTCCGTGGGGCCATTTGTCAGGAGCGCAACATGCGTCAATGGATACTGGATATTCAGAAGAACAGGAAGTAGCTGTAAGAGCTATGACCGATTTTGGGATTGAATAGAACCTCAAACATCTTATTGTACAAATTCTGTGTAACAGAGAAATCGTGACGGAATGGGGTTGCTCGGTGTAATGCGAGTAGAGTTATCTCACAAAGTACAGTTTTTTCTCTTCTTTTATGGATCTTGGCTGCCATCGGTAGCCCAGCTTCTACTACAAGATAGCTTGGCTCCGCAGCAGTTTGGTCAGCGCTGGGCCATCATCGGTTCATGAGSTGCCGTAAAATGCTTTACTYTTTACTTTTAGTAACGCTAGCCTGKCCCTWGCTGTGACGATCCTACCAGACCATTGCCCTAATGGCGTCCATACTGCAAGGTTGAGAATTTTACTGAACGCCAGCTGCAGAAGATATTCGCGTGTGAGAGATCAAAGCTCAAATACTTGAGAGCTCACACTTCACGGAACTGGCTGGAATAAAAATTAAACGCCTGAGAAAATGTATATTCGTTCCAAGTCGCTTTGCTGACTTGTAAGATCGAATACCGGAGTTATGTTTATGTAGCATCATAACGGACTATATTCAGTAACCCACAGGCGATCTCCAAATCAGCCACAGAATCTAATCTAACCTAGATAATCGTCGACTCAAATTGGTAGAAGTCAAATGTTAGCATAGTTATCAACTTTTGACGACTTTTTTAAAGGTCATGAACCATCAATGTCTTTTAATTCTAACCTAACCTTGCAATATACTCGTATGAAGTCTCTTTACAATTTGCGTGCACTGTAAAGCTTATGCAATAATTGAATATAAATTTCTATTATTTTGTATATCGGTAGCTAAATATTTCTATGATACATTTATTGTTTTTGCTTTATCATTATTATCTCTGTTTAAGTTGCAAATTTGACACCAAAATTATTCGACGCAAACAGAATATCAAGCATTTCTATACTTTTGCCGGGGTGTCTTTGGTTTATCCGCCACATTTACTATGTCGATACTACGATTTGTGATTTTGGGCATTTATTGTTGTTGTTTGCTATTTTGAAAGCACGAAGCTTTTACGATTGACTTTATTATTCGGTTTGAATATCAATTTACGCTGCCTAACATCGAGCACCTGGGCTACTTGTGCATGAATAATTGAAATACTTTGCAGTTTTTGAATATCGCACGATTTTGCTATAGGAAACGAAAAAAATAGCGAATTCAATACCAACTACTTTGGCGGTAGGGAATTTAATATGTGACATTGAGTGAGGTTGGAGTTTGAGTGCAAATTTTACGGTTTAGGGTAATTTTAGAATTTCATTTTTATTTTTATTTTCTTTTTTTTTTGTTTCAAAAAAGGCGTTTATGGTATTTTCAAACTTTTTTGAAAATTTTTTCAAACATATGTATATAAAATTTTGTGGGTGGGGACCTTAGAAAGAATTTTTTTGATTGCTAAAAGTCTTAAAATTGTCTACATTTGACATTTTTATACCCTGATCAGAGTATATTWAGTTTGCTAYRAAGTTTATACCTAGAAAGAAGCGTCGGTTACCCTATAAAATGACGAGCTGAATCTATTTAGGTCTGGAAATCAAGTTTTTGTAATAAACTTAACATTGAGTAGGCTTCTCGGGCATGAAGGAATTCCTGGCAATGAAATAGCTAATGATGATTGACAAAAGTGCCATCCGTCTGGTTACTGAACCAGAGGAGGTAATGCGCTGGAATACCTCCCCGGCTTCTGTTATGTATTATCTAGAACTCGGCTTAAATTCGAGAAATCTTGACGAAATTTGGCACAGTTTTTTATACACGACAATTCTGCAATATATAAAGAAGTTTTCTAGATCCGACCACTATAKCATATAACTGCCATACAAACTGAATGATCRGAATAAAGTTCTTGTATRGAAACTYATTTTTAYYKTTTTATTTTTAATTTGAATATATGTTTATTTATCTTTTGCGGTTCACATAATTGTCTCTCAGTGCGAGTATACTTACTATATAATTTGTCTACAATATGTGGCAGCTTGGCATGTTTGCCGCGTTTGTTACAAACTTTTGCGTTGCTTCTGGAAATGTTAATTTAATTTTGTCATTAAATGAAAATTATCATTGAAATTACCTCAATGGAGTTTCGAGAAAATTCGCGCATTGCAAAAGGTAGACCACAGGTTTTTTCGTAGTCAAACATGTGGCCACGGTTTTAAATTGGCGATTGACTTGTATCAAGGTACTTTGTATGGCACATATTGTTTATAGTATAAGTATATATGTAAAAATATATACATGAAGTTGTGGTTAAAAGAAGTGAAGGCTCAATGTTGCGAACGTTATTTGTCTGCCACTTTGACAACGCAATTAATCAAAAAAAAAAAAAAAACAAGTTACTTGTTTTTATACGTCATGCGGTTATGTTTGTGAAAGATACAATAAAGTCATGCAAAAGGGTGAAGCCGAAAATATCATAAACAAAAAAGTGTGTTAAATAATTTCGGGAATTAAATTAATTTTAACTCTGTATTCTTCTTGTATAATTTTACATAACTCTTGTAGTTTCATTATCTCATATTTAAGGCATTCGGCGTCGCTATAAAAATTTTAATAAATATTATTTGAGGACGTTAGTGCATACTGAGAATTAAGCTAGTTATTTAGAAGAAAATTGGGGCACCACGTGACTTTCAAATCACATYACATTGAGGCGCGAGAGTCAAATCTTCAAAAAACTTTGTATACGTTTAGCCAAGACAACAACCTTTGTTTACATTTGAGGCCACTTACTCATTTGTTTACATTWTATGGGGTCTAACCCATTTGYTTACATTTTATGAGATCAATGACAACTTTGTGTACATTTCAGGTCAATGAACCGTTTGCATACATTTAGCGAAGACAATAATCTTTGTTTACATTTAGCCACGCCAACAACCTTTGTTTATATTTGAGGTCACTGACCCATTTGTTTACATTAAGTGGGRTCAATGATTCCTTTTGATTACATTTTGAGGGGTCAATGACCCTTTTGTTAACATTTGGCCAAGTCCACAATTTTTTTTACATTTTATGAGTTCAATGAAACCTTTTTTATACATTACCACATTTGGTCACCTCATGAGATTTTAATTACATCACATCGCGGTGCGATGGCCACTTAAGCACTGGCCAGGCTTGTGTATAGCAACAAATATTTGAAAGTCAGACTATATCAATAGCATCCGTTAATTTGATATCAGTATACAATTGAAAAACAGACCTCTCTCTTGCTGAATCAAAATTAGAGAAACATGGACGTTGACGAACCGAGCTGAGAAGGTACTTGAAGCATTCGAGAGAACTGTGCCCCACAAGGTCTTTGGAGTCGTTCGAGAGATCTGTTCTCCGCAAGGTCTTTCGAGCCGCCCGCGTTAGTGATGAGTACCGAGAAAGATGGAACGACGAACAGTATTAGCTCTTAGGCGGCATGTGTATAGTTAAGCGTCTAAAAATCCAACRGGCGCGCTGGTCATTTACATAGAAGATGATGTTCAAGCGAAAAGCTCCTGCATTCGAGACTCATGGGCGGACAATGAAAGCATTGGTCCAATTTAAGGACCAAGATGATCCACCCTTTTCATTCCAGCCTCAAGTTTGAAAGCGAAAGCAACGGCGCCCAAGGGAATGACCAAGTGTGTAGACTACTGTCTGTAAAATAATGAAGTTTTGTGTTCTCGGCCCAAACCGACCAACGGTTGCAGTGTCAAAGAAGAAGCATACCAATGATAAACACATCTTAACAGATTTTTTTTTTTTTATACATGTTTTGTGCATCTCCAATTAACATTTAATTGAATTTTCACAATTTTTTAACGGTAAAATTTAATTTAAAAAATGTCAGTTCAACTTTTGCGCTGCGGTTGGCTATGCTGTGACAACATAAATGAAACGTTATATCAAACATAACTTCGAAATTCATATATGTATATGTATGTGTGCAATAATAAATATAAAAACTACAACAAAAGCAAACAGCAAAGATATAAGGCAAGTTAACCGCATTAATTGTGGCACAACTGTTGCAGCTGTAATGAATAATGACCGCAGCGCTGTGTGGCCAAGTGTAACGTTGTATAGCTGTATATGTATGGTGCGTAAAAGGAGCGCAAAGCGCAAMAAGTTTGAGGCATTTATTTTTTAGATTTTTTAAAATCTTTTACAAAAACAACACTAGTCGCTAGTGTGCCGCCTTGAGCATGGCAATTAATGCGAAATTTAATATTTTCATTTGCTGCAAGGCAACACCAAAAAATTTCCCAACAGCAATATGTAAAACATGTAGCATAYTACAAGGCGCGTAAATCATGCAGTCAGCTGTTGTTGCCACACACAGCCCAAGCATAGCGGCTACAAAGCGCTGGACTTCATAATTGCAACGCGTGAAGCGGACTGGACAGCAGCGAGCAGCAGGTTATGGTGTATGAAGAGTGTAAGAGAGTAAGAGCGCAAGACACAAGTGCACTTGGCAGAGTCGAATGGYCGCACCAAGTTGCCATGATTAAGTGTGCGTTCGTGTCCAGTGCGGCAAGGACATGTGACACCTACACTTGACGCCAGTGAGTGGTGCCAGGCCGAGCTATAGTGGACGCACAACCTTCTCCCAGCAAGCGCTGACTTTTGTGCACTTTGTCAACTTTCAAGTTGCAGTTGGCAAATATTTGCTTTATTTATATTTATATTTGTTTTACTTTTGATTGCTCGCACAATTGTTGTTTTTTTTTTGTGTGGAAAAAATTTCAATTTTATTTATTTTTTATTTTTAGTTTAGACTTTTTTCGTCGCGCCTTGGCTTGTTGCAACTTTGCACTTTTCGTTGGCAACAGTTGCACGTTTGCTTGCCGTTGTGTTGCATATTGTTTAAATGTTGCAAACTACTTGCTGCGCCGTTATTCTTTTCACCATTTGCACCATTTTCTGCATTTTTGCAGTGTATAATTGTCCGTTTTGCTGTTGTTGCTTTTGTTTGCACCAAACTTTTTCTTTAAATAGTTTTATGTCTTCTAACTAAAAACAAGCGGCACAGTTGGTTGCATGCAACTCTGTTTTCTTTATTTGCTTTATTATTTTTAAGTTTTTGCAAGTTTACGCTAAACGCACTTCCGACATTTGTCTTGCTTGCTGCGGCGCCCACTTCCCGCATCCGTTTATTCGTTTCTTAGCACTTTTTGTAAAACATGCCAAGCAGCTGTTTGTGTTTTTCACCGCTACACAATTTATTTTCACACCAGTGTTAGACAAAAGCACCGTTAGCACAATATAACAACACAACACGAACACAACAACCTGAATCGCCACTCGTTGCGCTCCCTACATCATTGCAGTTTTCCGCTACGCGCCCAGATCTTACTTCCCCACTTTATATGCTCCTCTGTTTCGGCCTCCTCTCTTTTCTGCCTGCTCCGCCTTTGCACTTCCACTTAATGAGCGGCGACCTCATGAGTGGTTAGCTGTTCCTTTGGGAATGCTAGCAACTACATGCAACTTCTTCGACTGCACTTTTATGGGTTCATATTACGTTTAAAATTAGTGAGTTCATTCTTTTCATGGCTGGTCCTTGTCCTTGTCATTGTGTAGCACTAGCTCCGCTCAACATCTCGTAGTCTTCTTATGCTGGTTAGCCATTGTTTTCACAGCATAATAGCGTAATGCACGTTTGTGTTTTGAAATTCTTGGTTAGAGTGCAGTCGCTCTACCGTCGTGTGGTTGAAAACGCAGTGCTGTGCAAAAAAAAGCAGCTGGGTAGTAGGTGTTCGTAGTGCTTAAAGACCCTGAAATCTGTTCTATATCTTAAACGCTTTTCGTCGGGTTTCCAAAGCCTTTCGAGCCTGTAACTCCTGCCCCTGCACCAAAGTGGGTTTACGACCCCACATGGTCTATAAGATATACATATGTGTGGTGGTATGGTAGATGGCTTTTTCGAAAAAGTGCCGTATTAAACTCCTAAAGTGGTACGGGCGCCAAGAAAACTACGGCAACTAAGGCTATGGAAGTTACTCTCGACATCCGACCAATACACATACAAGTGAGGTATGAGGCARTGCTTACGTCCAGCCAACTCATGATTTTTTGACAGATTTAGGCAGACGGCCCGAGCTGGCCAGCTGCAAACACAATTATCTCACCAGCCACAAGCCATTTACCTGCTTCCAGTGTTGTTTCAAGCAATGGACCTTGGAGGATCATCTTAGGTCTTGGAACGCAAGCAACACAGGGTATACCATGAAGTTACTTTGCGATAGTGTGGATAGTGAATAGACCAATAAAAAACTACTTATAGATAAAAGGGGGCTTAGTAATATTGTAGGGACCATCAGACAGCGCTTACCCATAAGATTCCACCTTCAGAAGATTGGAAAAATTGAGRAGGATAAGGAGACGCTGGAATGCGAATGCCTAGGATGAGTTGGGATGTATTCCAAGGCTYTTAATGCCTCAACTAGAGGAACATTCGACAGCTGGGGAGGAAAATCAAGTTTTTCAAGAAATTCTGTGAGCTTCTGGATATCGGTTATTTTAGTTACAACCTGGTACAACAATGAGCCTAACGATAACCTAAATGCGGCCGCCTACGGTCTGACGATCTGGCGTCTTCTTTTGAGCCAACCCACCAACCAAATTTTGTTTGTGCAAATTTTGCATATATTTTGCTCCACACTATAGTCATTACATTTACTGACGCTATTAAAATGTAATTTTGGCTACAATTTTGGCTTGCATAAATCTCCAAAGGGAGCTAAACTACTGCCGGCGCTTAGAAGAGTGGCGAACAACTTGCATAAAAACTTTGTCAACACAAGGCAAACCAAAGCCAGCAAACCAGAGTAAGTTTACGTGTACTTGAGTTCATTAAAATGCGAAATATGTGGGCAGAGAGTTTGAAGAGGTTTGAAGAGGCGATAGAATAGATTTATATGAAATCAGTAGGGTTGCATTTAAGTATGTAATTCTGGATAAGGMAAGATAGGGTATTTAAATTAAAAAAATGGAAATAAATTTTCTGAAAAATTAGTTTAATTAATAACGGTTGATACGATTTTTGGAAGTCTAACTTCTGCATGTTAAATTTCTATTCTGTTTCTGCTTTTACCATACCAGAACCAGCGGGATTTCGTTTTTTTCTTGAAAGTTTACTACTGTATAAATTTTTTTGCATTTTTTTATATTTCGTAAGGGCAAATCAGTGCCATTCGTATCAGATAAAAGCAGACTTTAAGAGCTAAAAATAAAAATTCCAGTATTGTTTAAAGCCTAGAATCAGAATGTTAGCATGAAAACAGAAACTCAAAAACATTTTTTTTGTTGACCGGTGTAATTAAACAATTTTAGTCATAGCAGACGAAAGTAAACTTTAAGAGCAAAAATAAAATTTCCGGAAATTTTCAATGTCTGGAATCAGAATTTCAGCTTGAAAACAGGAACAATTTTTTTTTGTTGGCCGGTGTAATTAATATTATTTTAGTCATATCAGGCTAAAAAAACTTATAGAGCTAAAACTAAAAACTCCACTATTTTTCAATGCCTAAAACCAGAATTTGAGCTTAAAAACAGGAAACCAGAAAAAAAATTTGTTGACCGGTGTAATTCATTTAATTTAGGTAAATCAGCATAAAATAAATTTTAAGAGCTAAAATAAAATTTACAGTATTTTTTTTATGTATGGAATCAGATTTTAACACAAAAACAGAAACTTAAAAAAGTTTTTTTTKTTGAGCGGTGTTATTAAATAAATTTTACACACTTTGCAAAATTATAATTTTTTTGTCCGAATATCTTAAAGCCATTAAGGAAAATCAATTTAAATATACACTCATAAACTGCAAAAATTTTTTTGCAAGAAAAAGGAAAAGACGTGCGCTTTCGCTTTGTGCCGTTAAYGGAATATGAAAAAGCGGAACAATTTGCGCAACTTTCACGCCGGCGCAAACGCATTTGCATATTATGAGCGTGTGAAGTGGTGCTTCTACAGCCAAAGTGCCAACGCTGCCATATCGGCAGCATAACGTGAATCAATGAATGACTGACTGACGTACAGATGCCGCTTCATGGCAGCAACGGCAGCAAAGTGGCCCAATARTGGTGATGACTTTACTCCGTTGATAATAACAATAATAATGTTGTTCATGATTACGTTGCAACGCCAGTTCGATATTGTTTGTGTGTGTGCGTGTTTGGTCTACAAGTTGCGCATACGACCCGGTGCCCCTCCGCAGGGAACACACAGCACAGCGGGTATTGACAGCAAGCTCAGTTGTGCTGCTACCATAATGGCATTGCAACGAATTGCGTATTCATTTTGCTAATTACTGCAGTCGCCCTCACCCCTGTCGTAAGCGCTCRCATAGACACATGTTACAGAGCACTCCACTCTCCATCCATAATTGCTTCCGCCTCAGCCATTTAACCATCGATTTGCATTTTACATTTGCAAACTGCATTGACTGACTGTTGGCCTTTATGCCTTTATGCCTTCAGCTGCTCTTTGCTTTCGCCTCTTTTCACCACTTTGCTGCCTCGCTTCATACCTCTCTCCTACCTCTGACCACCCCTGACCACCTCTTTACTACCTCTTTTAACCTCTCTATTACCTCTGATTACCTCTTTGCCGCHCTCTGAGTGTGTTCGTTCGCATACTTCAAGTCTTAAATTGAATTCTTCTTCACTTATGTGCATATAACTCTTTGSCACCAGCGGCGTATGTGTATGTGYTTGACACTTGGTGCACCTCTGTGTGTGTGTGGCTGTGAAGGGGTTAAAGTGTTGCTCGCAGTCGTAGAAATCAATGTGGAAATTGATTAGAAACTGTTTGCTTTGCACTTCAATTGTTGAGTGCGTACAGCGAGAATTTAATATCATTAAAAGTGGATGATGTTAATTTACTACASRGACCGTTTTCGAGTTGCAGTACGCAGTGTGGAGCTGAGAGCTGAGAACAGTAGTGATTCGCTTTAATAAAGTGATGCTGAGCACTTTTACTTCTTTGAATAGAAGGTTCACCATTTTAAAGTATCACCTTTGTTATATATTTAGCTAAATAATATAAAATATAGACTTTCTTGGAGTTACTTCTTTTACTTGTAAGAGGGAATAAACTTAAGGGTTTCCCAATTTCAGACCGATATTTCAACGGGCGGAGTACTAACTAAATCGGATCACCTAGCTCAGCAGATTAATCGTTTGTGTGGTATATCTTCATTAGTAGCGGGTAAGCGTGATTATTTTTTGTAGGTTAGTGGTTCGTAAACTGAACGGGTAGGGGTAATTAAGTTTTGGAGCATTATAAAAGTATTGCATTATCTACTTCAGCAATAGTCTTCATCTTGCCGTGGCGACAAGGCTTAAGTAATAGTAATGGACGGAACCCAAATGGGAACGCAATTGCCTTTTACGAACTAAGAGGGATACCTCATAACTTCCACAATGGGCATATGGATGAATAACCCTTCGGYTTTACGTCCATCTCCTGACGTGGAAGTGTGAGGACACCTACACCAACATCAACGCTGGCCGAGGTATCCTCCGATGTTCGGGTGTGGTATTATATGCCTTCTCTCGCTAACCGGGGGGGCGTACAAGTAACCAATCCTTACCGGCTAACCCGTGGAATCAAAAATTAACATTAAAAACAAMAACATACTGAAAATAACAAATGCAAACACATTGACGATCTACGGTTTGATAGGGGCAATGAAGTTCACAATATAGTACAGGACTCCAGGACTCCTAACGGAGTTTGGCGAAGACACTCTCCTTGCTTATAGCCAGGACATAATTAAAGGGTTTCCGGAGTGTACCAGCCGATACCAGGCGCCGTGCGCTAAACGAAAATATGGATCCCTGTACCTCCAAAACAGCCATGAGCACCAATCAACAAAGTACACCGTTTGCTAAAGGAGAAAGTCAGCGTAAGTAAGAAATAAACCATAAATCAAGTGAAGATAAGCAGGTAGCAGAGAGCAGTCTTTATACTAGGTAAGACAGCTAAAGATCAAGCTGCCGGCACATCAGTTGACGAATAGGACATACAGCGTCAGAAGCAGATATTCGAGGGGTATGAAAGTTTTCTGAGAAGGAAGCAGGTTCCAAGAAAAGGAATCGCCCACAGAATGAAGTGATGGCAAAGCAGCAACAGCAAGGCACTTCGGTGATGTTAACGACGCATTTGTAGGGCTCAAATTGAGGGCTATACCCGCAATGATATCAGAAGGAAGCCTCCTGCACGCATTTCGCTGCCTCCTCTAAAAATAGAGTCAACTGAAGACATTAAACTCAAAATCATTAAACAAAAATTATCAAACTGAAACTTTATRTACGTAAGTTTTGCTCTCAGAAAGCTGATCATTTGTCGAAACTGCCGATATCTGAACCTTACTGCATAAAGCTGCCATACAAACTGAASYARCGGAATTAAGTGCTTGTATGAAAAAYTTTCTCATTTGAAGAGATATTTTTACGAAATCTGGCAAGTATTGATCAAATAAAGTTATGTAAAAAAATTTTTGGTTTTATAGAAGATATTTTAGCTTCAGGTGCAAAAGAATTTAATGTTTTTTCATGCTTTTATTTTGGAAAACCACAATTTGGAGAGCACAAAATTATGTAGCCACATTTCAAGAACAAATTYTCGTAATTTGTTGCCACAATTGCAAGTAATTTTAGTTGAGAAAAACTATAAACAAAAAACGTATGCAAATTCAACCAGAAAAGCAATTTTATATATAATTTCAAACAAAAACACTTTGTGTCTTTCAGCATTGTTGATTTTGCCATTGCCATTTGCCAACTGACAATGCAATTTGGTTGAACGACCTATGCCGACGCAGTCGAGCAACCTGTGTTTTTGCTAGAAAATTTCGAAATTTCCCTGCTGTGGTTGCACATTAGTGGCTTAAATGCGGTTTTCAAAACTTATTTTGCTTGCAAATGTCATTGTTCTTGGAATTTTTATTGGTTTCCCGAATAATAGTTGCCAGTTTCACTATTCGCTCTCTATTACCAGTGTTGTGCTATTGTTTCGAGTGTGCGGCCCATGTCCAATTCGAATTATAACCGGAAAACTGCAGCACAACAAAAACAAGGCAAGCAAGCAAATCACCACAAAAAAGGACAATAACACTACCAAAGTAATTTACATACATGCGAGCTTATGCAAACAAATACTTATGCAAGCATGCATATGAAAAACCGTTAGACTCACACACACACACACACATACACAGTTGAGCAGAACATTTATGTCCTCTGTATGTCCATTTATCTACCCAAACTGCGTACTTCGCTCATATGCTGCCTTCTTACTGCCACACGAACGTTCCTTGTGTGCGCTTGTCTCGCTGTCTGCGCGTGTGTCTGTCTGCTGAGGGACCYCTTTCATTTGGTCAGGTGAGTTTTGAAATTTATTTGATTGGCTTTTCGCTTTGTTTTTTGAACTTTGAAAGTTCAGTCTTTTCTCTCTTCGCACATAATGAGCTCTTTGAAGTCAAGGCTTCGGCGTCACAAATTACAGCGGATTGTCCGGCGTGCGACATATGAGTCTTCAGTGATGTAGCTTGTAGCTATTGCACTGATTGGTATTAGCATATACAGACAGTCAATTGGGTATGAAATGATTTTATTTGTTATTGCGGTGTTTGGGGTTTTGGTTAAGGACAACAAAATAGTTAAAATTTCATGTTCATTTRTTATAAAGAGAAGAAAAATACACGATTGAGAGCTAGACTACGACTAAATAAAGTTCCAACTTTTTTTCGCATTCTACAAACAACACACCGAAGAAGTTCAGTTTAGGTTATATTGGCCGGATATCACGCTGTACATAGAGCGACTAGTTCTTTGCAACGCCAGATGGAAGTTCAGTTCAATTCGAGCTGAAGTATTCGTCATATACAGCAAGGCAATGCGTTTTGCGAAGTTCAATAGATACTTAATTTYTTAYKTTTKKAAYCTCATTTAGCTGCTTGAACTGCGATGCTCTTAAATAGAGTTCTTGATAAGACCGAATAGAAACAGAGCAGGTGTTCCATTTTTTCTCTCATGCTAATTTTTCGCACATTCTGTGCGTGTCATCGTTACTAATAGCCATCCGGCTCGCTCGTGATCTCAGCGGTTTGTGATCTGTCACTAGGACCTGTCTCTTATACACATCTAGATGTGTATAAGAGACAGCATCCGGCTCGCTCGTGATCTCAGCGGTTTGTGATCTGTCACTAGGACAACAACCGTCCTTCAGTATTTTCGAGACCGTGTGAGAAAAGTCATGCTGCTTGTCCTTAAGGCATTCCATCTCAACCTGTTTCCCTTGTCACCCCTTTTGAAAATTTCATTCCGTATCGTTTTTAGCGATCTTCGATCGTTTCTCGGAATGCCCTTGCTGCCTCGAACTCAATATATATGCTGCCATTTTCCGGCATGCACTACATCTACTGCCAACTTCAATTGAAAATGCACAACTCACACTGAAAGCACATTAAAATGCCTAGAACAGACCAAACACTTTAAAACTCCACACTTTCTAAGCTTAGAATGTAATGCGATTAAAGAGAGACATTGAAATGGGATAAGCAGGAAATGGAAAAAGTGGAAAAATGGTAGAGGACACTTAGAGAAACAAGAAAGAGATGGTGTATACAGATATAAAAATTCAGAAAAAATCAAAGAAGAATGGCCGGGCATTACAAAGTGGAATGAAATAATCAGGAAATATCAATCCATCTCTTAAGCCAGCTTCTATGAACGTTCGTAATTACCAGATATGGTAAGGTTTCAGGTGGTATCCAGTTGGTATGAATAGCTCGGGTTCGACATAAGGCTTCGGATYAAACATTAATAATAAATTGGTTGCTATTTAAAACTTCCTACGTACGAACTAAAAGTTGAAATAATGTAGGAAATTTTTTTTTATTGATTCGGTGCGAGTCAAATTTGACCGTGATGTATGTTAAGAGGCCATCACAGTTCACCTACCCTTCAGAACACCTGACCAGCGTGATTATCACTGTAGCGTTCCATGATTTTGGTTGYCAAGAGGCGTTCTGCCTTTAGTAGAGCCCAACCTAGTAGACCCTTTTATGAGTTTAGCAGAGGTTTTTTGCTAGTGCTGGCGATTCCGTCGTGTATAAAGGCTTTACCCACGCTTCCCCCATCTAACTACTCGAGAGTACGTACTCTGAGGCCTGCCAGGRTTTTAACGGGACGGGGCGGTTGCGACCTCGCCCGTCAGCCATTTCTGATGAGTTTTACCTCATCACACTCTAATGTCAGAATGTCGCAATCACCAGCACAGGGTTCATCCACAATACTAAAGAGCTAATTTTACTCATAATCTGAATTCATAGGCGACAGTCTACAAGAGTTAAAAGGCCGTAGGTCACTAAGCAATTGGARGCGATCTGCACTACATAGATTATAATGAAGACAACTAGACTTAGCTGCTTTCTGTCTGATAGAGTCAAAAAGATGTACCGAGTCTGCTGCTTAACTTTACTGTCTCCATTACCCGGGTTTAAAGAACATTCCACTAAACACGTGCAGAGCGAACTAGTCATAGATTTTTTACGTAGATCTAAAATCAACACATAAAAAGAGTTCAGCTTAGTCTTTTACTTGTTTCATGTACTTCYTGTCGGGTTACATTTTGACAGCAGGGCTCCTGCTACACAAAATTTGGCATTTCAAAGCAATTTAAAACATTTTGCGAGTGTGTCAAAAACAACAACAAGCGTACTKCGCACGATGCTAGCGCCACACCCGCCCCTTAACTAGTTGAAGCGCCGTCTAACAGCCTCAACCGGAAGTGTTTTCGGGTGAAAGTCTTTTAATTGAAGTGGCCATTTCGCTTGCAKTGTCGTCGGACCAACGCAAAGCCGTCCAGCACTTCCTCAACAAATGTTCTGCCGCCACTCACTCATAGTACTGACTATATGCTGTCGTGCTGGTTCTTTTGCGCTTGCTTTCTTGTCATTTGGCCTCGGCTGTTGGCTGTTGAATGCTGCAAATGATGATGTTTAAATTCAATGACGCAGTTAAGTGGACAATTTCTTTTTACCAAATTGTTGGATGTCGGACGTCTATTTCTTTGACTATTTGCGACACACGAACGTACACACACTCGCACAGGAAATGTGTCCTTTGTATGACAATCACAAAATAGTAAGGAAACAAGCTGTGACTCACACACGCATACACATATGCATATATGCCTTTTAAGTGCTCGATTGCTTTCTTCATTTATTTCCTTTCTATTTAGTCTTTTGCTGCTCACCCTTCCGGCATCTTGACATTCTGCACTGCATTTTTGTGTAGCTGAAAATTACAGGAAGTCGTTGGYATTTTTAAATGTGAACTTTTTTCGCACAAGCAAGCTCCAAGATATTATGGCAAAAGGTGAGACAGTTTTTTTTTAAGTACACGCTTGTATATTTTTGCAGCTTTTTTCAGGCGTAAGCCTTGTTTTTAGTTAAACCAAAGAAATCTTCGCCTGTTGTAAGGGCATTTCTCTGGCTAATTGCCACTTTGCTGCCTGCAATGACGACCCTGCTATTAGTCACGACGTGCCCAGTTCTCCATAGTAATTATACACATTGTATATAGTGTGGCTGTTGTTGTTGTTATACTTCCTATAAGCTAGTCTTTAATGGATACTTTGGTAGAAAGTGTCTAATTGCATTTTGGTTTGCTTATTGGAGCTTCATATGTGCTAAAAATTTATATTGGATATCAAAGCGCATAAAGTAAGCTTTGATTAATGAATATGAGCTGCTAGTCAGATTAATTTAAGGTGGATTTTAATTAAAGTGGCTTTATTGTTACGAAGTGCAGCCGCATTCATGGCGGTGGACATTCCTCCGACAGTACAGCGACAATACTAGCACTGAGCTCGCTAACTTTGCGTGCAAAGCTAGTTAAGGAGCGTCTCTCCTCACTAGAACTAGCATCAATCTACTTGATCATCAGACTCTTTTGGGTWTCTGGTCGGAATCGCTGGCAATAAATTGCTCCATTAAGACTGCAAGGTCATTTTGGCCTAGAATAGTATGCAGAAGAACTTCTGAACTACTTGCCCTTTGCATGGTCGCAGAGTTCTTAATGGGCACTGTACAAAAGGAATTCATGCGGTAAGCCTAACATTTGYGACAGCCGCAAGATGTGGAATTATATGGAGGAACGCGGAATCGTCTGGGCACTTTTCTGTTCARTGTGCGGCCTTTGCATATCGACAGTCTTACCTTCGGCAAACCAGGAAACATAGCAGTAACTGACATTCTCAACAAAATTTGTGATTGGCTCAAAGCGCTATGTCGATTTGTACGGGTCTAATGATCTATTATATAGGACTTGTAAAGATGGAAAGCTGGCAAGGAGTGGCACCCTAGCATCGCTATCAGTAGATGCTCTCAGTATTTGCTCTCAGTAAAGCTAGTCTCTCTCCTGTTGTGAGCTGCGGTGTTTGGAATCTTACGGTACGCCAGCTGGAGTAGCTGTGTGGAAGAAGACTAGCTTAAAAACCAGACTCATTTYGTCTTTTGTTATTTTACTACTACTTATACGGGTAACGGTGTAGGAGTCTTAAATTTAAGTAAAAAAAATAATTTTTTTTTAATTCTGGACCAGCCTTATACTTTGACGGGTTGCTGCCATTCCAAAAGCCAGACTGAAAAAAAAAGCGAATTTATCTGATCAAATTTTACCTGGAAAGAACACAATATTTTCACTATTTTTTACACATTTTTATCATCGCCTTTGAAATAGGCTTTTTTTTATTAATACAGTCCAATTTTCTATACATTTGTTAGAGGTTTCGATTCCGTAAAGTTTTAGTGCCATTCGTGAGTTTTTCCCCCAATTTTGGTTCGCTTTTCAAGCGCAATTCTTTATTCATAAACCCGCTACTTCTAGTTGACGTCGCAAAATGCAAAAGTTTCACGCCTTGAGTGTAGTACTACCATACTTCATATCCCAAGCCTTAACAAAAACTTTTCATAGGTATCCTATCGGTCCATGAAAGATGTTGAGGTCTTCTGCTTATTCACCGATGCCAATACAATAATTTTACATTACTGTTTCTTTGACCCTTTGGGGCGAGCTTCGTTGACTTCAAGACATTCACTAAATGCTTTGTGTATTCTGCCTGTCTCTTATACACATCTAGATGTGTATAAGAGACAGGTATTATGCTAATATTCTTTATGATTCAAAAGCCAACTTTCCACTGGAAAAATAAAATTTCAAGCAAACTCGTCTAAATTTTTACTATATATCAAAAGATTTATCTACACACTCTATATGAATYAAAGGTCCCGTTCAGCATTAACGTTTTGTCTTACAAACATATAGTACATACAAACATTTTTTGTTAACCCTTTAATTGGTCTATTTGGCCAAAGTCTGCATGGCGGCAGTGAAAACACCTCAAGGCATTCCATGTTGTGCACATGACTCGTTGGAAACAACAAATTGTCGCTTAACTCATTTAAATGTTTTGCGAGTTCATTTGTCGGAACGATATTGGTTTTTTGTTTATTATTTTTCTGCGCACAAATACACATACACAARTACGAACCTTTTTCGCATACTAAATTTATTTGCATAAATACTTAMGCGGGTGTTTGTTTTTGTTGTTGAAATTTACATGAAATTTGCAAGCAAATTCTAGCAAAACAAAAACAAGAAAAAAATAGTAGAAAAACAAAAAAAAAAAAACAAATGTTATCTACAGCTGTAGTGAAGCTATAATACCCTACATGGGTTCAAGTTTTCCTCCCAAGAACTTGATTTTGATGTTTCAGTTTGTATGGCAGCTATATGTTATAGTTGACCGATCGAAACAATATCTTCAGATGTTTTAGGTAATAATCTGTGTGAAATTTCATGAAGATATCTTGTGAAATCAATAAGTCTTCCATACAAGGACTGAATTTTGATATTTAAGTTTGTATGGCAGCTATATGCTATAGTAAGCCGATTTATTAGGAGATTTTATTGTTGCTTTAGAGAATATTCTGTGGCAAATTTCGTGAATTTATCTTGCGAAATAAAAAGATGAAACACCTTTTTATAGATAAATTCACGAAATTTGCCACAGAACATTCTCTACTCTCCTTGAACTTTATTTTTATATGTCAGCTTGTATGACAGCTATATGCCACAGTGAGCCGATCTGAACCATTTCTTCAGAGATTATATTACATCCTGAAAACATAGTGTACACCAAATTTAATGAAGATATTTCGTTAAATGAAAAAGTTGTTCATACAAGCGCTTGATTCCGTTCGTTCAGTTTGTATGGGAGCTATAAGCTATAGTAGTCCGATATCGATCATTCCGCCAAAGGAGCAGCTACTTGGGGAGAAAAGGACGTGTGCAAAATTTTAGAACTATATCTCAAAAACTGATGATTGATTCACGTACATGCGTATAGACGGACATGACTAAATCGACTCGGCTCGACATGCTGATCATTTACATATACATTTTATATCATCTCCGATGTTTCCTTTTGTGTTTTACAAACTTCGTGGCAAACTTTATATTTATACCCTGTTCAGGGTATAAAAATGGAAAAAAAATCCCCAACAGCCGGTGGGTTAGTGCTGGGAAGGCAATAACTACAGTGGCAACAATGAAAATAATTCAATTAAAATACTTTCGCATGCTAACTCGCAATTACACGAAAACCATTTAACACTCGACACAATAAATATACGAAATTGTTAACAAAACACACATACATACATACATATATGTATATATGCGAGTGTCAAATGTTGTAGAACTCATAGAGCTTATCTGCTCGACTTTAACGGCACAAAGCAATAACAGCGTAACGAAAACGTGTATGCATGTGTGTAAGTATGTGCACAGTGTGACTTGCCTGAGGCTTTTGCAAAACACTCACACACACACACACGCATGTGCTCATACAAATATTCCCTTCAACGCTTTTATGCACGCCAGCTGTACAGTGGCTGACATGCAACATTGTTGCAAGTGTATAAAGTTTTCCCTAAACACACACACATGCCCTTACATAGATTGGTTTGTTTTAAAATTTTTACTCCCTTCAAATTATCAGCCAATCCTTTTGTACTTATTTGCTTTCCACTTTGCGTTGCTCGACCGACCAGCGAACAGTGTCGCATTGCAAGGCTGTGCGTTGTATGTGTGCGTTTTGTTGTTGTTGTTTCACCATTCGTTGACTAAAAGCCGCAAATTCGCCTCTTGGCTACTCAACTGCTTAACTAACACACGAAGTGCTCATTTTCCTTCATTTATTGCGTTGCCACCGTGCATTGCTACCTTCGGTGTTTAGACCCCCATCGGTGTGGAACAGCGTCTGTTGTGGTGTATGGTGGCCTGCAATTGCATATTTACATGCTGATTGGCTTTGTTGTCTTAAGTGATTAGCATAAAATCAGCTTCGCACACGCTTGGACACCTTTATTGTTGAACAAACATATACTGAATCGTATATCCTTGATAATGTCCTTTGCAAGTGATTAAATTCATAAGTTAAATCCACTGTACTTGCTTGTAATGCACGAATGGTTGCTTGGAAATAGATAAGCTGGAGAATTGTGGTGATTGGTTGGAGGGAACTAATAGATTTTCGAGCTAATTCTAATTACTATTCGAGGTTTAATGTAAGTTCGAGAGCTTCGATATTAACTCTTGTTGGTTGAGTGATCTAGAGAGCTTCCTTTTTCTTTTTTACTCGAGTAGACATTGCTAACACGGTTATAGCCGGGTTAACAACAGCGCGCCAGTCGCTTCTTTTTTTCACAATGTGGCGGCAATTGAAGATTCTAAGCAAAGCCAGGTTCTTTTTCACCTGGTCTTTCCAACGGAGAGAAGGTCTTTTCTTTCCTCGGCTCCCCCGGCGAGTATTACGTCGAATTCTTTCAGAACTGGAGTGTTTTCGACATGACCTAGCTGAYGCAGGGAGGATGGAATCTTGTGTAGAAGTTGACGTAAGTGAGGAAAGTTCTCTGATAGCTTTCACTTGGGAGTAGACAGAAACTATTCTTTTATGTGTGGGTCAAGCGCCTTCGGGTTTTAGGCCAAGAATCTTCTGGGTAGCCAAAGGACTTCCGTTTTGAAGGTGAGCTAAGGTGAGAAGGCGAACCATTCCGCACCAGGGCTGTAGGCTGGGTTTGGGACCCGCCACATGAAAAACTCAAGCACATTAAGGAAACAATATCTTTGAACTCGTGGACAAGCTTTGTACCGTCTTTTGCAATTTATGGATTTTCAAGGCATTTGTTGAAACGCCAGTTTTTTAGCAATAAAATTCTCAGTTTCGCGGATCCTCAAGTATGAGGAAAAATCTATAAAAATCCTTTTTACTTCATTCGTTCGAAGAGTGAAAGCTGTGAATACTTGAAATCTCGACTTAACGTTGCTTACTGTTATCCGGATCGGTGATCCGAGATCAGACTATTGCTTTAAGTAGCTTTTGACGTCCTATAGACGATTCTCGTCTTGACGATTGGAGTTTTGTTACTGCCTTTCACGATTTCCTTTAATCTTGAAGATATGTTTGAAAAGGACCGCAGCCTGCCGCATTTAGACCATCCTTGGAAAATTTGRAAAAAAAACTTATTATTTTCTAACCCAGCTGTGCCTGTCTCTTAAGATGGAATATTGGGCACCGTAAAATATGACAGTTCACATCAGACTGTAGGCTTGGCTTGCGCGTAGATAACGTTCTAGCGTCTCATCATCCGCCGCCGCCACCGCCGTATCCACTTTTCCTATTTCCTGAAGATGGTACCTTAAGGGTACTAAGATGTTACTAAGCTCCCTTTTGTCTTGTAGTAGTTTTTTGTTCTGTCCACTATCATCACTACCCCAATTTAACTTTGTGGTAAGATCTGTGTTGTAAGAGCTGAGCCTTGAAAATTGGGTTAAATATGTAATTAAAAAAGTATAAATGTGATGAGAATTCCAAACTGAAAGCTACATGAATGAAATTGCTTCTGTTTCTCGCTTAAATATTGGTTGATTTGCATTAGTTCTCGGTGGAATGTTTAAGTATTTCTAAATGTGGGTTTATCTCAGTAATCATCACACTGGAACCCTTTTCGCATTTACCATATATTGACTATGACTACAATTTAGTAATATTTTCCAACTCTCTCGCATACAAAGCCACGAACTTCACTTTCATTTACACAACAAATTTTCTGCTCTTTTTCCACACCTCAAACTGCAAATCCAACCATTTGTTCTTCGGTATGTCGCTTGTTAGAACCATTGATTGCGGCCACCAACACAGCTCACATTCCGTCCGTCCGCTTCGACATATACAGCCATACGTTAACGGCGCTACAAAGTGTGCTTAATTCCCAATTCATATGCAAATTTATTTTATCGCTATTCCAACATCATCGTCATCGCCAACGCCATCGYCAACACCAATGCCGGCGCGCCTGTACAGCCACCGTCATCTCGGCCATCAATAGTCCTCAGCCATTRTCAGTCAAGCAGCGGACAAGCTGCGTTAGCCTCAGCATCAGCTATGRCATGAGCTTTCTTCACATTGTATTCGTTATGCTTTGGATTTTCCACATTTCTGTTATTTCTGGCGTTGTGTCAAACCCGCGCCGTGTAGCCACCTTCTTGTACGCCATGTCCGTGTCATTCATTATGGCTTGTAAATGCGCATTTCATTGACGCTTTACCCCAACATTTTACGCTCGTAAGTGTTCGACCATTTCCTGCTTGCATGAATTTTCCGTTCATTTGCTCGTTTCGTTGTCGGTGTTGTCGGTGTTTTTGRTTTTTTCTTCGTTTTATGGCTCTTATTCTCGYTGCCAACTCGCACCTAGCGTATTCKTAATGCTACCGCGTTCACACCGAAAATTCGACCACAACGTGCTAAGGCGAGCGCGCCCACAAATTGTTCGGTCAGCTCGTGTATGCCCGCTACTACTCGTATATCTGTTTGGCTATTCAAATAATATAGCACGCTGGCAAAACACTGCTGCACTTCTTCACAAACTATGCGAAACTTCACTACCCAGTCCACCACTTCGCTAGCTACCACCACGTGYAGTGCCAATTGCAGGCGCTCGTTGAGCGGCTCTTACCAGTCATTTTGCGGTTTGACTTTTGCTAATCCGTTACACTTTGGAATTTATAGCTTTTGTTCTCGTACCACCACAAGTCTTATGCGCCCGTCACTCGTGCTCCGTTTTAGTTCGTAAGCCCAGCGTTGCAATCGTTWGTTAGTTTTGCGCCATTTCTGCTTTTTATTTGCTGCTGTTGCACGCGCGGGAATTCCAAATGTTGACTTTTTCTCCTACTATTTGCCGTTTTCCTCCGTTGCATTTGTTTAACTTTTCTTATTGTTCTTTCTGTTCTCGCTCTTCTGTTCTTATTTTTGTTATTTTTGACGTGCTGTTGGACTTTTGAATTTTCATTTGCTTCTCGTTGCARCTCCGCCTGTTTTTTGCATCCTGTGCGAGTTTTGCCCAATTTGTATGCAACAAATGCAAAGTCTATAAAATGTATAATAWAAATAGAAACTTTCGAGTTTTAGTAAAATAGAAAGTTCATAGGATTTTCATGAGTGCGAATATTGCGGTCATTCAGTGGCTCATGCCCCTTTCCGGCCGGTTTCGTGTCGTGTTAGTTATGAGKGTTCACACTGTTGTTAAATTAGAGCGGAACTGAAAGGGAATTGAATGTTGCAGAAATTATTTTCAATACTATGGAATTAGAAAGTTTTTGGCAAGTTGTGGACAGTTTTTTCACGCAGTTGTGTATTTTAAACTTTGAATATTTATAATATTTGAGCAGCATATTCAGAGTGACTCGATAGCTTAATATTTGACGGCAGCACGAGATACTTTAAGTCTTCTAGATTTGCCATAGTTTTAGTCTTTTGCAATAAACTCTTCCAGACTCTTATTTGCATGCAATCTGCAATATTGATTGATAAACGAGGAATGCACCTCGAAATTACTCGTCAGAGGCAGAAAAAAATCAAGGTGTACCCAGAAGAATTTATTTGAACTTTTTRACCATTTGAGTCTCGAAATTTCCAACTCTGTGTATTGTTGTTGATAGCTCAAATGAGCCTGAACTGGTCCTTTCTATTCCTCCCATTTCTTGGAGTATTTTCCCATTGTGCCCAATACACTTCTGCAAACAGTTTACCAATCCTCGGAACAGTTGTTAAAGTCAATTTTCGAAATAGCTTTCAATRCGCGTGGCGATTTACGTTTAGTGCCCTCAATTTACTMAAAACGGTGTCCCCAAAGTACTCRCACGGAACTAARTCAGGAGAATATGGTGATTGAGGCACGATATTGGTTGAAAATTCAACGAAAAAAGCACGAAGATTCAAGCAGCATGCGACGGTGTCTTCTGCTGATACAAAATCCAAAAGTTGTAACCTCACGCAAGCGACGCATACCACTCAAATAGTGTTCTTTGTTGACAGTTTGGCCGGTTGGAAGAAATTCGGAGTACACCACTCCTTGACAATCGAAGAAAACTGTCAACATAACTCTGATTTTTGACATGTACTGACGTGGTTTTTTCAGCTTCGCTTTTTCGAAAAAATTAATTGATTTTCGAATCAATTGTGCTTTCACTCTTCGTGGGCCCAAATGATGTTTTAAAATGGTTCTAACTGATCTTTCCGATATTCCAACGATGCTAGTTCGATCTCTTACTGTTCATCGTCGACTCTCAAACAACAATTCCTTTATTTTATTGCCGTGTTGATCATCAATTGATGTTGACAGCTGTTAAGGACGTGGTTCGTGGTCAACGCATTCTCGATTCTCTTTGATAAATAGTTATCGCCGAAGACATTTTCCAACATTCTCAACGTTTTTCGTACGATAGGTACGACGCCGTATATTCCATTTTATTCAGAAACTTTCCATTAAGCTGGCAACACATACTTAGGCATCTTCGGTAACTATTTGTAAAGCTGTGATCAATGGCTTGATATCTGACGGACATTTCCCGAGTAAAGAAGGAATATTACTACCGAATTTTTATTTTTTCGTGTTTCTACATTTGAAGAAATTGATTTTGCAGGCTTTAAAAGTACTAAGTATACTTTTAAATTCAGTTTCACTTTAATCCACATATGCCGTCAGCATAGCAAGAAAGAATCCACCTACAATATTTATTATTGAAGAAATGTCAGACATTCAAAGGATTTCTTCACAACAAATTCAAATAATTACAAAACTTCTGCCGACGAATACCAAAAGACGCYGGCAAAAGGCAAAATGTGGCATGCCACTAGTTGTAGGGGATATTTGCCACTAACAAGAAAGTTAGAGCGTGACGCGACATACAGCTACAACTACAGCGCAAGTTAGGGAAAGGAGCGAGAGTATGAGARAAAAGTTTTACGCAAACTTATAAAATTCATTTAAGCATTTAACGGCAGTTAGCAGGCTATGAAAGCGTATTGCAAGCACAGTAAACATATATCGCACATATTACACACCACTGACGGCTAAAAGTATGTAAGCGTATTGAAATTGGTTGTGCGCCTAAAAGCAGCAAACAAAACTGGGGCCAAAAGTATACACTTTTGAGACGGTAAAGCGACTTTAGGAAACAAATAATGTTGAAAAGCAACATATTGCAATCTGATTAAAAATGCACWCACAATAACAGCAATAAAAAAGTTAAAAATTATGCTCAAACAAAACTTAAGACAGTTACAATAATAGTAACTGAAAACTTGAGCGTGATTTAGTTGCTAGTTTTTTTTTTTCGTTGAAGGGTTAGCAACACTTTTTAGTCTATTTTTATTTCTGTTTTTATTTATTTTTTTTCAATTTTATATTTTTTCGTTGCCCACAAAAAAAAAATAAAAAATAAATAATAAATATCAGCAATGTTGCACGTTTTAGCGCAACTTACCAAATTTCAAACACATCAGCCGTTGCATTTGCCGATTTAAGTAAAAACCGAAAACTTTCGGCATGTTCAACTCAAAAGCTCAAATTTAGACAAATTTCTGCTGCCTCAGCGGCGTGGAAGTTTACGTCGCCGGCGTCAACACCAACACCGTCAGCAATCACGCCAAAAGATATGGAAAAAATCAAGCGCACTATAGCCAGCAGCAGCAAAAGTACAGAAAATATCAACAAMAAAACTACACACAACAACAGCAGCCACAGCAAATGCAGCTTGGCTGAAGCCCTACCGCTTGCTTATGCATCCTTTCAGTCATGCTTTGGCTAAACTTTTCCGGCCCACACCCACGCCCTGTCACGCTGGCAACGCTGCGGGCTTTAGGCCTCACTGCCTGCGTTTGTTGTTAGTGCGGCGCGGCGCAGCATTTCCGCTTATCCACTTGTTGGCTGCTTTACGGTGCACTTGGCGGACAGGAGACTGCAAGTTGCGCYGCTGCGCGAAGTTCAGAACTCTAGCGGAGCGTGAAAATGCGCTTTTACTTTGACGTTCGCACAAACGCAGGCACACTTGGCTTTTCCAGTCGTTTTGTCTTGTGGCGGCTGCCATCATTTTTGCACGCGCACCATTTCTGTGTATATGTCGGYCTCTATTTTTATATATGCCCCACTGCGGTAATGCTTTACTTAGCGGCGCATTCAATTTATTAAAGTTGATATTATTATTGTGCAAAGTTTGCCGCATTTATAATATTAATATGTTGTATTAGTTTAAGTGASTGGCAGTATTTCTTTTCGCCATGTCAGCGGGTGCCAAGTAGTCTAGTTTTCGGCAGCGCATTTTCCTCAATTTAATCAAGATGATCTTCTGATTTGTCTAATATATGATTATATTTAAGATATCAACCTTTTCTTAGCGAATTTCTTTCTCTGTGCTTAGTAAACCTACTTTCAGTATTCTTTATGAACGAAAACTTTCCTGCTTAAGCCGTAGAARTAGGAACAAACGTTTGGAGTGCAATGAGTCCCGGCATGACTCTAACCTYTTCTTTGCATGTCTAGCGAACTCCACTAACCTAACCGTAATACCRTTGAGGTAATGGTGCATCTATAAAGTTTCTAGATTTTAATAACCTAATTTCTTCATTAGTTGACTTAGCCATATTTTTGAAAATAAGATCTCGCAATAAACTCTTTTGTAACATAAAATGGGAGCATCTATCTATAAGGATCCATGCAGTCTGAGATTTTTCGCCCGAAAGTTTTTCTGTAACATAAAGTAGGATCTATAAGGATTTCTAAGGGTCCACGAGATCTAGGTTACTATGTCATTTAAATTATGCATATATATGAAAGGCTAAAAGCGCAGTGTAGAAAAAATGAAGTAAAATCGAAAAGAGTACTGCTAGCATCCCAGAGCCATGTGAATCAGCTAAAGTTCMATCTTCAATGGTTCTCACTATCGCTATGTTCTAGATAAGGCTGGACAGAAGCATAAGAGATGCCATTTCATCACAACCTGAGGTATTGCCACATGTTCTTACAGCATTCTGTCTGTAAGCCTTTGATTAAAAGTTCCAGGTTCCTTTAAACCAGCTTAAGTTTCATCTTTAACRTTTCTCACCATCGCTAATCTGTTTAGTTCTAGGTGATGCTGGATAGAATAATTGCAGGTGTTTCTGTCTGTTCTTAAAGCTTTCAATCTCCCCCTGGTCCATATATCAGCTCTTGATTGTAAGTCCAAGGTTCCTGTGAAAAAATTTAAGCTCCGTCTTTATTCGCTAATCTGTTAAGTTCTGGATAAGGTTGGACCGAAGCATAGGTGGTGGCATTCCATTTCATCCTGATCTGTCTGTCAGCCCTTGATTCTAAATAACAGTGTCCACTGAAGCTGCCAAAATGCCATCTTCAACGATTATCACCATCGCTATTCTGTTATATTCTAAATAAGGCTGGATAGAAGCATAAGAGTTGTTCCTCATGTTTTTCAAGCATTCCATCTCAGCCGCATCCRTCTGTCAGCCCTTTCCGCTTCTTACTATTGTCTTTATACAAAAAATAGCGAGGCACTCCAACGGTTTTCTGTCTGAGATTTTATTTTCACTGGTCCATTACTCCAAAGCACCGCCTGTTATATCTAGGATATTCGCAGTTTAAGGAATAAATGACTCTTAAAGTTCGCAAAAATCGTTGACGTCCTATGTGTCRTATACTTCAGCTCAAACTAAACATAATCTCCATTACTAAGGTCCAGTTAGTCTATGTATGCAGCCRKCCAGTATAACTTAACCTAAMCGAATCTCTCAMGTTCTCTAAAAAAWCCTGAACATTTCTCTATAAAAATTAAGYAAAACTTTGGTCATCAATTATCTATACCAAATCTACCAAAAAACTTAAAAATTATATTTAMTTCGCTCGATAGCCGAAAAATATAAAAATCTCAATCCTAAATTGAATGCGCGTATCCACGATTTGCTAAATTGGCAACGCTATTATTCCACGTTTAGCGAAATGCTCCCCTCGCTCTCCACGCTACATAAATTCCATGAATTTTGCGCAATCATTTATCTGCTGTTGCACATTTTTAGCACTTAATAAATCCAGTAAGACATTTTGCCAATACTTATTGCATCGAACGGAGGAGGAATGCTGGCAGCAAGTGTATCAAGTRATATCCTCCCAAAAGGATAGCCACAATATGAACATATTTTTCAGAGATTTTTGCAATTGTGTAAATAAGCGCGTTGCCAGTGGTTTCTAGCGCATACAAAGCTTACCGTTCACCCCTCAGCACTTACACAGCACTATTTAAGTGCCATTGTATGCACGTTGTTTTTGTCCTCCTGCTTGCTGCCTCGCTTGCCACAAAATTTGCTCAGCGCCGAATGAAATGAAGAGCAAGCGATTTTCGTTATTTGCTGCTTCTTGGCGACTCCGCTGACAATACAACGTACCATTTGACAATAGTTTTTGTTGCTGCYTTGCGCGCATTTTTATTGCATGCGCTGTTGTTGTTGCTATTGGCATCATTGAAAACTCATCCATATCAATTTTTCAATTGCTCGCACGCCAAAAAGGAAACAATTTTTGTGAATATTTTTCCCTTCAAGAAACTTCGAGCGCACAAAAAAACGTAAGAATATCAGTGGAATTGTAATAAAATAAAAATAAAAAATAAGTGAAAAGAAATGCATAAGAAGAATTGAAATAATGGCAGCATACCGCAAGGCTAACACTGCGTGGGCGTCTATACTCAAAATCAAGCAGTTGCAAACGCAAGAAATAACAGCTGTGCGGTGGTGTAAAACGCGGTTGTGCGTCAGGGATGGGTTGGGCTGAAGTGTGTTTAAGGCGTTGCTAAAGCTGTTCGGCGCGCTGTAAATATGCCGCGACTGCGACTGGTACCGCAGGCTAACTGGCTGACTGGTGGCTTGGTTGCTTAGCTGAGTGATGTGTCGACGACTAAGCGGTGGTGGCGCTAAGTTGACGGAAATGTGTATTTATGCATAGATCAAAGATCAGAATGAATATTTTATTTGATTTTACAAGGAAAGTATTTTAGCAATGAAATTGTAAGGATAATCGTATGTCCTTAGAGATTTTTGATTTCTTACAACGGCAGRCGAATAAATGCGTGCAGTCGCGTTCGGAATTGGCTTGTAGGAAATTTCAGTTATTAGAGGTTAGCAGRAATTAACGTGGAGTCTACATTTCGTTACCTAAAATGCAAAGTAAGGTAACATTACTTKTCATAATTTGACAGGCRAAGGAAAAACGATATAATAGGAACTACTCATACTGAAACAAARTTTGAGTTTTGGTTATATATTGGTTAACAAATGGTTATATATTGRTTTTATATTAGTTATATCTGACAGCGGAAGCTGAAAATTTTATGCTGCATATAWGYAATGTGATGTAGTGATTCGTTAGCAATAAAAAAATYCAATATGACATGTTGTTTTGTAWTTTAGGTGACGATTTGTAGTTTCACTGAGGTGGTATAAAACTTGCTCTTAATATTTAACTGTAATTTGATGCAGAGGATTGCGRTAGGGAGAAGCATCTGTGGCTAGAAAATCTTTAAAAAGTGGGCGTGCCTCTACTCTCTAATAGGTTTGAGGTATACTATATATCTTCTAAAAAACTTATTTTATACCAAAAACATTCGTTCAGAACAAATATTTTTAGCATCTCGTTTGGAGGAGTGAACATTTTTGAAATTGGACTATAACCTCACAATATTGTATCCTAAATGATATTAAAAACCTTAATTGGATATTAAAGTTGGACGATGGCACTGCCCTCAATTGGATCAAACCTTGTCTATCTCAGGACTTCTTCGACTAATTTCAAGCAAATTTGGTACATAACATTACTCTGATATTTCTATATTACAATGCAAGAATGGGTGAAATTAGAGNATCTCAGGACTTCTTCGACTAATTTCAAGCAAATTTGGTACATAACATTACTCTGATATTTCTATATTACAATSCAAGAATGGGTGAAATTAGAGCACAACCACTACTTTCTACATAACATTATTTTCAATTCCATCTAACCACTAATGTATGTAASGAGATAAAACTTGGCAAGTGCCTTTAAGATGAGCCATTTGGTGACAAAAAATTGTTAAAAACGGACTATAACTAGTCAAACCCCCATATAAAGAATATATGGACCAAAGTTCCTATTGCGAACTTTTTGTCGAAACGGAAAATCGTAGATCATCTGATCGAAAAACTAACTGGTCACTAGTCGTGTGGCAATACAAGCCCGCAGAATGGGACKGACAGATCGAGAAGACTGCAGGAAATGTCTAAAGCATGACATTATGGAAAAAATGAAGCATCTCTTGTGCACTTCTCCTGCATTGGCAAGACCACGCTACGTTATGATACACTGGAGGACCAAAACTGGTCTTAAAAAAATAATAATAAAGCATTATAACATACAAACATTAATGTCAATTTCCTACAGGCATGCCTTCTAGCTTGAGTATGCATCAATTTAAAAATTTTACAAAAAGAAAGTAGCAAAAAATTCCAATTGTATGTAAATATGATTTTCCCATATAGGTCTCCAGGTATTTCCAGTTGTCAATCACCGCTGATCTGATGAGTTATTCGTATTAACAAGCTTTGCGAAAAGTACTCTTACTGCGGTCTCTCTTTGCATGCGTTTTTCGTGACAGCTGAATTAGCTGTAAGAATTTATAACTGTTTTTTATTTTTTACGATTTGCCAAAACGCAGGTATTTTATTGTGCGGGAATTTCGATTATCATATTTCATACAATATTTACTTGGCTAAAGGGTAAAAGCTGTAAGAACGGTTCATGAATGCAAGGAAATTGAGTATTATGAGAAATACGCTGCTAAGCTTAGAGCTACTGGCTTTGAAAGCTTGTTGCCAAATGGTAGGAAGTCTTAAATACTTAAAGAAGACTAAGGCTTTAATCAGAAAAGTATGAGAAGTTCGTACGAAAGCGCGGCTCACGAGAAAGTCGGGTCTATGTAACTGGGACGGACCCGGTTTTTTTATCCGGTCAAGGACTCTTAATTCGGCAGAATTCAACCGCTGCAACAACAACAGAAAGACATACAAGTATTTTCGGAGATTGCGTATAAGCAAAGAGACTTTTATGTCTCTCCAAAATCTGTTCTGAAGATGAATTATTACTATGTCTGGGTACGAAAATTGATGAAATTACTTTAAACTTGAGTTAGAAGCAGAGTTTTGAAACAAAAATTGTTGATCTCATCACTCTTATTATGAGGGAACTCAAAGTTGCAATCTACAATCTGTTTTAACTGATTATTGTATTATTCTACAAAACAGTTCATTGCCCATCGCTGAGATCAATCCCCGTCGCAGCTGAATAAAATATTTGTTATACAGTATATTATAATAGCCTTTAATAGCTCCGAAAGCAAGCGAATAATAATAACACACTCGCAAATTGCTTTGAAGTGACTTTCTCATAGCGGCTTTAGCACAATTACCGTAATTAGAGATGCACATCACATCATGTGGGCTTCTTTTGAATTACGATCGGCAGACTGACATAGTGACAATGAGCGAAAAGTTGCTGTAAAATGAGTCAGTAACAAAAAGATAAGAAAAAAAAAAATATTAAGCCAAATTAGTATAATGAGCTCAGTGACAAAATATCGGTTACATTACCAGTTAATATATCGGTTAAACCGTTTTATCTTAATATATTATCTTATATATCTTATTGCTTTATGAAATTATTCATACTGGTCTAAGTTCCAATTTTCTGTAAAGCCTGTTTTGATGGCGATAAAAAAATGTATATAACAATACTTCAAAACCAATTTTTTGTCAGTCCGGTTCAATTTTGATCAGCTAGTATAAATATTTTAAGATAATCTCTATGCATATACAAACGTAATTACCATAAATTACATTACTGCATGCGAAGCTCCATCGGCTTTATTGAATTGCGCCAACGCAACGCTTCAATTTCCAGTTAAAAGCCATTTCGACTTCTTTATTTTGGCAGCAAGCAAACATAAATACATATTTACACATTTAAACGTTTGCTATAATTGAATGAATGTTAAAAAAATTAAATTATAGCAAAAAATGCATGGCGATTGAATTCAATTATTGTGCAAAGACCGCCACAGCTGCGCAGTCAGCGGTGAAATGGCAATGGTGCGAATTCAATAATTGATGTCACACTTTTGGAACCATAAAATCGTCAGCGTGAAATAGGTGACAAAACCAATGCCAACATGTAAGGCGATTGCGCGTCGTTTATGCTTTCTTTTTTCGAATTAAATAAATATATATTTGAATCGAAAAAATATATATTTGAATTACAAAAATATATATTTGATGCGCAAACAATTATTGGCAGTCAGGTGTGAATTGGGCAAATAAATGCAAATGATGTGAGAAAAAATGCTTTTGTACTCCCTTTCGTTGCACTAAATTTAAATTTTTTGCGGCTAAGTCTCGGTTTAGTCTGGAATACGAAATTTTATGGAAGTTTTCTTGTGTGAATTGGGGGATTTCAATGGTTTTGATTAAGAATTCTAAGCAACACGTGGTCTGTGAAGTTATATGGAAACGCACTTGACCCTAACAGACTGATTATAAATGTTATTGTTGTACTCTATTTGAGTGCGTGTGACTTTTACGTGAGCTGCAGTCTAGACTTAATATATTTTTTAGCACGAGTTAATATTGTATGAGCATATATCAGTTATAATCATACTCTAACAAGCAGTAATTGTGGATAATCTCGTGAATGCCTTCCACTTACATATTTCTGCTACTATTTTTGGTTTTTCGTTGTATAAAATAATGTTATAACACTGACGAGAATTGCAGATGGCACAATTATTTTTCAACATACCTGCTAGAAATCATGCTTAAGTTCGACGTACGTCTCAATAATTATGGTTTTTGATTCACTTACCTGAAAGTGCAAAAGAAATATATGATAATTAGAAAGTAGAAACTAGGTATATAGCAAGATTTAGTTTGGATAAACTATAATTAAAACTGAGAATAAGTCAGAWATATTTTTTGTTTTGCTTCTGGCATATTCTAAACACCGCTTTACACGACGTATTGGCGTGATTGAAGGAAGCCCTTAAGCATAAGAAATTTTTTCGACAAGGTGGGCGATGACAATGTGCGGCCGGAAGTGTTTGTTAAAGCACGCGAAAAGTTTGATTTGAAATCGAAGCTCAAGCACGTGTATAGAGTCTGTCCAACAATAGTAATTTTACACSTACCATCCGCGGACTTTGCTGACAGGTGACAGGTGATGAGGAGGAGCCGCTGTAGTTGGTACTGCGTCAAAGTTTAGACGCTTTCAGGCAGATGATCATTTACTCCAACTGCCAAGCGGCAATACTATACTGTGTGCCCAAAGCTGATCAAGGAGTGCTTGTTATCATTGTTGAAATGGCCTGCCAGAGGGGGCACTCTTTCCCCGCTCACAGGCACTTCTCCTCYATTGTCCAGCCTTAGCAAGCCAGTAGATGAAAGATCCCGGCAGTCTTATCTTCGGTAAATCAGGAAATATAGACGAAACTGATATTACTCTGCTCAACAAATTTGTGATGTGCTCACGGTGCTTTGTTGATTTGTAAAGGTCTTATGACATATTATATCGGATCTTTAGACCGGCATTCTAAGTTGCTCAAGTKGGGTCCCTGTTAGGAACGACCTCTTAACCTAATATAATCTTTTTTTAAAATGTTGTAAAATATTCCTGAAATTTTGCAGGATTTTTTTCTTTGGTAAATGAGACGTGGACTAACTTTCTTTGAACCCAATTTTTTTTAAATTTTGAAGAATCTTCTTTAAATTCTAAATTTAATGTTAATAAAATGTAAAGCAAAATTTTTTTGTTGTTGGAAAATAATTTCGTTTAAAAATTTTTCTAGCAAAAAAAACTCAAACAATGGCTTCAAAAAAGTACACGACAGCAACCAGCCAACGTAACCACCAACGAGACAACCGAGCCGTTGGAAAAGTTCATGAACGTCCGAAAATTCAGTGAGGCATGACATAACAAAATATGCGCATATCAGCATTTAGTACAGCGGATAGCCGCTGCTATGTTGTCAGCGTGACATATACTGGCATTGTTGTTGTATATATTTTGTCATATCGCTGCTATAAAAATTGCAGCAAAATTGACTGGAGAAATAGCAGGCGAACACAGCAAAAAAAAAAAAAAAACTCCAACAAAAATGGAAAATTTTCAAAAATAATGGTAGTGGTAGTAACAGGGGCCATGGCGGACTCTCCTCTCTGAACGCCCAAGGTGGGTGAAGCGGGGTCGACAGACGACAGTGAGTTATAACAATGCCACAAATGCTTGGCAGCAGCAGCAAGCAAGTGTCCAACATAAACGCCACAACAAAGCAACGTTAATTGACGCGCCACAAAACACACACGCACAACAACACATACAGCCAAACAAACGCATACACAGGCGAGGCAACAAATATGTAGCATACTTTGCGGCTATGAAGACAAGCGCTGGTGCAAAAAACTTTTGACTTCGAAAAAATATAACGCCAATATGCATATGAATGCTTAGTATGTAYGTGTGTGCAATACATTTTGCACTGGCAGCCAACGAGAGTGATAGCGTTCGAGTGCCGATCCGTTTGCTATCGCTGGCGCATTTCATTTTGGGGCAAAGGACCCCAGAGAGTGACATAAAGTGTCTGATAGGGTTTGTAGCCGTACATAAAGCGTTTGATATGACGGGAAGCTGGCTGGTTAACTTTTTACAGTTAGCAGCAAATACCTGCGAAAAGATAGAAAACAGAAGTGAGGGGGAAATTTGAGTTGAGTTTAAAAATTGAAGTTTCAAGCTTTCACATTGACACGCACACACACACACACTATCATATTTCTATTGAATGCGTTTTTACACCTTTATTATGTATTAACCCTATAAAGCTTTGCAAGCAACAAACCGCCTACAAATTATACGCTTGTGTTGCTGCTTGGTAGGTCGTCGTCCTGGCGGCATTTTGTTCGGACATTTGACGCACTGAATCAGGAGCGTGATTAATGGCCTTTAATTATGTCAAATCGGTGCACAAAAAACAGTTGACAATATGTGCAACAACAACAACAGCAAGAAAGAGAGCAAGCACTGCAGTTTAGCGGAGAAATGAGTGTGTGCAAAGTGAAAGGTGCGCTGTGTACGAGTGGAGAAGGAGAGTTCTATAAACAACACTTTTTAGGTTATGTTCCATAAGCCTAAGTAGGGATACTAAGAACATTCTATAAAAAATTTAGTAAAAATTGTTAAAACTTTTATAAAGAAAAGTGTTAATATTAAAAATTTAAATTTTTTTCAAATTTGCTAGAATTTTATAAAGTAATATTGTTAGTGCAAAAGCTTAAAYAATTAAAATTACTCCATTTTTCTGACAGGGTTGCCACCTCAAATGTTTCTATAAAAATTTGTTAGAGTTATATAAAGGAAAAGTTATATTAGTAAAAGCGCCTAAATAATTAAAATTATTTATTTTTCTAACAGTGCTGCCATCTTGTTTATTTTTTTAAAGTGTAAAATAATTGGGTAGAATCCCATGAATTATAATTGTTGATGAAAACGCTTCATTAGTTAAAATTACATAATTTTCTGACAATGATGCCACCTCGAATATTTTTATAAAATTATAGAGAATTGTTAAAATTTCTTAAAGGAAAATTATTAGTGACAACGCTAGAATATGTAAAAATTCATATTTTCATAAAATTTGGTAGAATTTCAAAYAGAAGAATTGTTCGTGATAAAATGATATAATTTTTTTAAATTAAAATTATTATTGAGAACGATACAATTGTTAAAATTATAAATTTTTCTGACAGTATTGCCATCTAAAATATCTTTATAAAAATTAGAAAAATTTGGTAGAACAGTATGAAGGAAAATTTTTAGTGAAAGCCCTTAAATAATTACATATTTTTCTGATAGAGTTGCCAAATAGAAATTTTTGTAAATTTTGTAAAAATTGTCGGAATATTACAAAAGATAATTATTAGTGATAAAGGTGATTAAGATTAAACTTTATTTGACAGGGTTGCCACCTAGAAGATTTTATAAAATTCATAATATAATAATATAAAATTTTTAAAAATTTGTTAGAATTTTATGAAGGAAAATTATTAGAGAAAACTTTAAATAATTAATATTACATAATTTTGTTACCGGGTTACCACCATGAACATGTGCTTTAAATTAATAAAAATTTGTTGGAATTTCAAAAAAGCAAATTGCTAGTTAAAATGATTAAATTATTAAAATAATATAAATAGAGCTGCCATATGAAGATTTTTATAACTTTTCTGAAATTTTCTAAAATTAGATTAAGACTGGTATAGAAAAAAAAAAATTAAAAAATTTACATATAAATTAGGTTAAATAATTAATATTGCATATTTTTCTGACAGGGTTGCCACCATGCATATGTGTATACAATTTATAAAAATTTGGTAGAATTTCGCAAAGGCAAATAGCTAGTTAAAACGCTTAACTTATATGTATTTTTAGATAGGGTTATCATCAGATAATTCTTATATTATTCGTTTTATTTATTTAAATAATTTTCCAACAGTGTTGCCATCTAGAAAAGTCGTATATTATTATTTCTAAAAATTGGTAGAATTTCATACAAGAAMATTTTTGGAGAAAACGTTTAAGCCAATAAATTATTTTAATTTTTTTTACAAGGTTGCCACCTATGTATATATAAAATATTTCAAATAAATGGTATGGTAGATATTTTTTCGATTTATGACCTCAAATAATTTTATTTATTATAAAATATCAATTGTCTAAAAAATGCATACTCACATATAGGGTCTCCGCCTACATTTAATGCACTGAAGGACTGGAAAGTTCTTTTTTATAAATTTTATTTTGAATTGAATTTTTACGAATCTGTCAATAGTATTTGAATTGATCGCTAAAGAGCCAAAGCTATTTGCTTGCTTGGTCAAAGTGCATATCAATTTCCTAGTAAGCACTCTTGTAGTCATAAAGCCTTTACCCCTGTTCGCTAACCTTTCAATGGGGTGCAACGATTGGCATTAAAAAATTGACACCGTTAGGGTGAAAATGTCAACGTGACAGTTGGTCAAACGTAACAGCAGGTAGAAAAATGTAAATGCGCGAATATTTAGATACCCAGTAGGAAAAGTTCATCTTCTACTGCAAAAATCCGACGGCATATTGCAAAATATAGCAAATTATTTCTAGAAAACAAAGAAATAAATAATTTTTAAAGATATTTAAAAATAAAATTGATGTTAATACAGTTTTGTCATTAACTAAATTCACTTCGACTTGAATTTTTCTCAGCAGCTTCAACACTCAACTACTGCCAGCGGAAAATGTGCGCAAATAAATTTCCAAAGCGCTCGACAACAACATTCGAAAAACGTTTTGTAATACGACACAGCGCAATTCAAATAAATGATCCTCACACTACGTGGCAAATACCGTTACGCTTGTCGTGTCGTTTCGTGTACGCGATTTTTTCTCCATACGCCAATGTGCGATGTGGTTGTGATTGAGTAGGCGGGTAAGCATTTTGTAGTAACACGTGTCAGCTAACACACAGCCCCCAGCCACCTACTCGCTGATAAGGCCACTTGAACAATGAGCTGGGCGCTTACACATTTTTTTCGCTTTCGATTTTGGCCCCTTTTCTGGTATTTGTCGCCAGCCGCCGCCGCTTGTCGTCAACGTAATGAAAGTGTCATAAATTATGCCACATTTGACGAAAGCGACATGCAATGTCCAACCATACAAGGCACACGCATGCCCGGATATATGTCGGATGTCGGAGGGGAGGTGGCTATGCCCGTGGCAAATATTCATGGTATTAAGTGACCAGTCCAGTTTTTGCGAATGCCTATAGCGGTTAAATATGTGGGTGCAAAGGTTGCACTAACGGCGTATTTTTCCCCTTTTTATTTTGTTCAAACAAATTACCGTTGATTGTGTCGATTTGGCACATAAACGATCACTTTAGGCGTTGATATGTTTGCATGCAGATATTTGCCAATTTACTTTTAAATTATGTCATTAATTGAAATTGTGCATAAATTACATGCCGTTATGATAATTGCTTTTGCCAACAACCGTAATTAAGAAACGGTAAATATGGAAAAAAAGAAATTGTTACTTTAAAGCGAGCAAATTGTGGGAACTAACAAGTTTGACAGCTTAGTTAGAGAGAAGTTGAAACTTTATATTGGAGGGTCTTCCAGGATGTTCGCTAGCTGCTGTGTTGAAGAAATATTTGGAATAGAGGTAGGAGAATGGCTTCTTCTGCTGTTTTGGTGTTGATTTCAGAGAGACTCAAGACTTTTTTCTAAAAATTCTGTACGAAAAGCTCTATATACTCAAATTTGTTCCATCGCCATGAATATGGCATCCAGTTTCGAGTTTTGGTTGCTCTTGCAGCGGCTGGAAATACTACGGAAGTAATTTGAAGAAATGCTGCTGGGTTGAGAAACCTTGGTCGGATAAAAAGCCGTATACGTTCAASTTACGTAGACCCGACTATCGTGCTATCGTTCCAGGTTAGAGTTTTTACGTAGACTGGACTGTTGTGGGATCATTCCAGGTTAGAGTTTTTAGGTATAATGGTCGAGATCTTAAATTGATAACCTACAAAATACAGATTGCGTAGGACTGAAACTGCTTGTTTCCAAGTGACATTCGCTACGCACTATTGGATGTTTAAAAGTACCAAGAAGATCCGAGCCAAATTTTCTTCAGGGATGAAGCCCATTTCTGGCTCAATGGGTATTTAAACAAGCAAAATTGCGGCATTTGRGACCAAGAGCAACCAGAAGAGATTCAAAAACTGTCATTTTATCCAGAAATATCCACGGTTTGGTGTGGGTTTTAGGTTGGTAGAATGATCGGTCCATATTTTTTCAAAAATGTTGTCGATAAGAACGTAACCGTCAATATCGACCGAAATGCGTTATAACAACCGACTATTTGATGCCTGAAATTGAAGCTTCAATAAAACGGTGCCACTTCGCACATATTGCATCAACTAATGGATTTATTGAGAWAACACTTCGGTGAGTAGATAATTTCACTTTTTGGGCTGATCGATTGGCCACTAAGATCGTGTGATATCACTTTGCTAGACATTTTTCTGTGGCGGTATGCGAAATCTTAAGTCTATGCGGACAATCTTGCTTCAATTCAGGCCCCAGTTATTAGTCGAACTGCTCGACCGACTCATAGAACATTGGACTCAACAGATGGATCATTTGAGACGGAGCCGCGGCCAATATTTGAAAGA
>NW_017535408.1:44940-47469 GCF_001853355.1 Bactrocera latifrons
AAAATCAAGATAAGGATCTTTTTATATCTAGTGGAAGATAAAGCTTCTTCTTGTTTTCCGTCAGATATGTTCGTCAGWGTTTCGAAAAAGGTATGTAGTGCGATCTCGTACCTTCCAGCTGCTAATAACTACTAATAATAAAAATCATAATTTATTATTATTCCCRCCTCCACATGCATTTTTTCAGTCACGCATCCACTTCCTTAAGGATTCCATCACGTCCATTGAAGAATTCTCAACAAATGTGAAAACTTACATTCCAGTCGTATAGAGCATTAGTAGAGCTGAATCACTTCAGAATGCAGTGAGTTCCTTATGCCTATCATCATTATCAGCTTTGCACAATTGTCATAATTAATCGGGAATGGCAGACAGCGTGACACCACATTCCAGAAAAAAAAAAAACAATTTTTTATAAAGTTGTAAGAAAAGCAAATAGCGAAATGAATGCGGAACGCGGAAAGTCGCATCAAGCCGCCATCGCACGCACCGTACACAATTTCACAGATGATGAACAATGTCGTCACGTGACAAGCGAATTACGTCGTATACGGCGCGGCGCGRGTTCGGTTCGACGGGRACGCACAACAAAGCACGATGACAGCTGCTKTGCATATTAAAGCGCGACAATGACGTTGACAAGCGAGYGCAAAGGCGGCGTTGCGGTTGAGGCGCGGCCCAACAAATCCCCAAAACTGCCAGCGCTCGAGGACCGCCGACARGAAGGCATGCAAGCAGCCAGCCCACTTGGATGAGCCTACTTATACACATCGTGTTGAATTTGCAAATAAATGACGTTGCGCTGAGATCTGTCAACTATTTAATGACTACACAAGCGAATGTGACCAAGATTATCTGAGCTTCAAGTGCTATTGACTTCTAGGGAAAAAATTTTGAAATGTTTGTAACTTTATTAAAAATATATTTATTGACTTCATTAYATAAAATGTGCGATCGCCAATTTATAACACTCCTCCTACTATCCCAAACTGAACATTTTCAGATTGTTAAAACCCTTCGATTTATCGATCTTCCCATACAGCTTACCATCGAAGAGCACTTGCCCATTGGCCTTGGATATCTTCATCGCTACAAAGAAGCTCGCTTCGGGCACATAACTGGGCAGCATCTCCTCATCGATGCGGTATTCACGTAGCATGTATAGGCCCTTAGCGATCGGACATTTCTTGATAAAGTTACCTTCTTTCAGTATATCTTCATATATGTTACGCAGTACGGAATCCAATGAATGTTGTTTAAGGAATTTACAAAAATTTAGTGTACGATTGGCTAGTACTGTGTAGTTTGCCTCATCCAAATCCAAAGCAATGCTGTAATTAAGATACACATCGTCGAGCTCCTCATTGACTTGTAAGACAACTGAGAGGTACATTTCGCTGCTGCTGTTGTGGATCTGCACTTTGGCGTCTATCACATTGGAGTTGTATGTGTAAGGGAAAGAGCTGAAGATGACCTTAAAAGAGCGCTGTAAGGAAAAGGTGAATGTTAAGTATAAAAAGAGCATCATAAGTAAGTGTAGGTTAGGTTAATGGCCGATCTTAACTGGAATTACATTTGGACAGCTTATAACGACGGTCCGCTGTAGAATTCTTGTAAAATTGCACATAAAGATCSTCATGAAACGAGCCAGTGCCAGTTTCGGCAAAGCCTCCTGGTTCGTCGAAGGTATGACTGCCGAGATGCTTAAATCTCAGTCTTGCAAATGCTGAAAAATTGAAGAGAAGTTGCCTGGATGTTTCCACTTTATCTTCCTCTATATAACTGTGACAATTTACGTACGACTGGATTTCTAACTTTACAGCAAGAATGCTAACTGGGMAATGCCCAGTAAGAAATCCTACGAATGAGGTAAGATCAACTTCGCTAGGAGTCCAGTGGTCGCCAACACCTAAGCGCATGATAGGATCGTTGGTCCGGAGCTAGGACGCAAGATAACAACGGAGATCTAACTCGTTCCCATTTCGATGAGWTAGGGTTAAGGATGCTCTCTCTTGCTAGTTCAACGGGTCTGCAGTTTGTAGCAATTCTGCTATGATCAGGCAAGCAAAGGAGTCTGACAATGAAGTGGCTCGAWACTATATCTAGTTAGGTTAAAAACCCATTGACTGAGTTTGAGCACACAGTKTGCGAGCTCAACGTTAGTATTTGTCGGAGTAAATGCTCACCCCTCCTTGAATGAAACTGTACTTTGGAGTAGAACCGCTAATTTAATAGAGCTATTTCTGTCTTAACCCTACAGTAGTCTGGTAGCCTAAAGCTAAGGTTGGCGGATAGCATCTTAAAGAAGACTCTCTTTAAACCTAACCTGGACCCTTGTGTGACTCTAATATGTAAGGTTCTTTTTCCATCTTTGGAATACTCAGAAAACTTCAATAGTTCACCAGGGCTGCTTTGACTGAGTCGGTTCATATCTCTTTCTCACTATCAAAACTATTAATATTGTATAATTATTGCTTACTTTGGCGCTGCAAAGTGTGTACGTTCCTTTGTGGATGTCGCAGACCCTGT
>NW_017535408.1:48513-76407 GCF_001853355.1 Bactrocera latifrons
TTATAATTGGTTTTAAATTATTATTTGTTTGACAATTTTAATTGTTATGTAGAATAAAAATATTTATGTACATATGTTCTTTATTATATAGTACAGTTTCAAATTTACGAGTACATGATGCATGCCACGCGGCGTTCGCAAAATGTCGAAAAAAACACTTCATCATTGCAATTTTCAAGCTTCACTGGAGCAGTAAATCTAAAAAACAATCAAAAATCCTTCAAAACGCCATTTGATTGGAAAATAAACGCGACGGGGCGGCACCTGTGTATGTGTGTTTGAGCTAAAAAATAAAAAAATAATCAAAAATTGCTTCGATTTGGGCGTTACGCGTCAATGMTGGCGATGTCAGCCCAGTGATAATGTTAGATTTTTGCAATTTAAAATTTTAAAATTTTCCAACTATATTAAATGACATTTTAATTTTGAGCCCATAGATCAAGCTATAAAATGTGGGCGTGATGGCTTTTTGCCGTCAAACGAGTTGAACACGTTTAATCTTTAGCTCTTAGAGTTTACCAAAATGGCGCTTACAATGAAAATATTTTGGTTGAATTTCGTCTTTGTGCTGTATTGTGGTTTGGCGGCAGCGGARGTAAGCGTTTTTCAAATAAAAAAAGAGATAATTCTGAAAATATTTTCGTAATTTTTTCTTTTCACAGAAAGTTATGCGTCCCAGTTTTAAGGACGTCAAAGTTTGGAGTGATGAGAAGTATGTGACGCATAAACTGGCCTTCGACTCAAAGGATCCACATCTCAACTTTACGCTTAATGTGTTGAAGGTATTTTAGTYATAATTTTTATAAATTTATATATACTTTACATACAATCAAATTTCTRTCTTAAATCTCGAACTTTAACAGTTTCTATTTGTACCGTATCCTTATTTTTGTCTCCAACTGTAACTCTAGCTCTAATTCTGAATCCAACTGTAACTGTAACTCTAACTCTAACTATAATTGTAACTCTAACTTTAATTTTAGCTCTAACTCTAACTTTATCCCCAACTATATCTCTACCTCTATTTCTAACTCGCAATATCTACCTGTAACTCTACATCTATYTCAATTTCCTTTCTCTATTACAATGTAATTTTCGCTTTAATTTTTCTCTCCGTAGGAACTTCACGATGTTGACATTCACACCCACATTCGTATTGTTCAGAAAAAGGACCCCACATATTTCTTTACCACAAACTCTACAATGAATTTCTGTCGTATGATCAGTTGGCGTAATGCCTCTCCGGTCGGTGCACTTCTACATACATATATGAAGGAATATGGAAACTTGATTGAAAAATGTCCGATAGTGAAGGTAAGATTAAAAATTTTATTTAGTAGGTCTTTTTGAGGAGGTTAATCGAAAGAAAATCTAGTTATATAGGGGGCTTGAGGAATGTGTTGTCCAATAATAGTAAGCGCTGATTTGGCTTTTAGCCTTATTACTTCTCTTTGAAACATTGGGAGTCTCTAAAAGGTTGCACCATCTCTTATGATACAGAACTGAACAACACTTTTCCTTACTTTCCAAGCCTTAATCCGCCATTTAGCTAGGATGAGTGATTAGTCACTGCTGGACTTAATACTCTTTCTACAATCTTTGAGCTCATAAAAATTTGGTATATACACATTTAATCTGCTTAGGATCGGATCAAGAGAACAACAAGCCTCGGGATAAGCCTATAACGATTTTGTGATGTATACATGAACTCGACAGTTGTAGGTCGATAATCGAGAATTCCGAACTTGTAAATAAAATATGAGATTACTTAAATCCAGTCCTTTAACATTTCCATGCTTCATAAATAAGAAAGATTTTTATATTGCGCCAAATTTGAGGATTTTCTTGATTACTGGATACATTKTTTGGACGTAGGCAAGTTCTTCATGGAAGTTTTTTGATTCCGGGATAAACTTTTTTGGACGTAAGTCCTTCATGGAAATTTYCGCTGCTGCGCTTCATAATCTAATAAGATCTCCAAACGGTCTCGTTTTTGAGTAGTACTTTGATTTAATGGTGGMTAAAGTATCAACAGGATGACGTTAGGGTCTAGAGTTACTTGAGCTAGTTTATTAATATCTTTGGTAACTTTACATTCAAAGCTTGGATTGTGCGTCTTGGGTTTCAGCACTATACTATATACACAGACCTGGACCTCCCRTGCGCTTAGCTGGTGCTTTTCGAGGACCAGTTCCTATACGTTTGCGAGGTCATTTTATCCTACAATCGAACGCAAAATATCTACTGAACTAGTTTTTTTCCGCAAAGTTCTTCTTGCCGCAATTGTAAGAGTTCTTACGGAAGACTGACGCTAGTTGTCAAAGTTGTAGGGAGAAGGGTGAGRTGGAAACATCTCCTCCATTGTCCAGGCCTTGCAAAACTGAGGCTGAGACATCTCGAGAATATTACCTATGGTGGACCAAAATATATGGTGTGAACTGATATTAGTCTYATTGAGACGACTGCGACATGCTCAAAGCTCTTTGCCGCTTTGTAAGGGTMTTACGATATAGTTTTTATGARWTAATAGGTACCAYAACAGACCGRCATTCTAAGCTRTCGAAGTGATATTATTCTTGCATTGTCCTTTAAAACTAATCTAACGTAAGCCAGGATGACTTTTTAAGTCGCTTTCTTTGTATTTGTCTAAACAAAAATATCCAAAAGCCTGTTTTTAAATAAATATTCTATATTAAGCATTATTTCAGATAAAATTGTTAACTAGGAGAGCAGTAGTTGACTTGCGCTTTTGCTTTCTTTCTTTTTCTTCGCGAACTATATTTGTCAGGCTCACTATTCACTACATACACCCACTAAACGTTCACGTAAATTTCAGGGTGAATATTTCATACATAGATTCTGGTATCCCGAGGATGTGACYTTCGCCACCTTGCCCGAAGTCGATTTCGAAATTGATTTCTCCGCTTATCACGTGGACGCTAGCATGAATCGTGAAATGATCATCAACGATCACATCACCGGCGAAGGCACCGTGCACGATGTGAACAATGTGAAGCCGGGTCTCTTAGCGCTATTRCCGAAAGYAGGTTAAAAGCGGAGATGGATAAAWGAAAGAGGCAAAAATTTGGGCAATATACATATGTACATATAAGTACTTTGGTGTAGGTTAGGCTATAAAGTAGAAGCAGWATTTTTATGACTGCCAGTGGCAGATCATAAAGTTGGAAGTGCTTGTATAATTGCTGTGGTAATTTGGTCTTTAGCATTAAATCGTTAAATAAAAAAGAAAAAATAATAATAATAATAAAAACAAGTATGTGGCAACACCATAAAAATGCACATAAAAGTTAAAGAATAAAAATATTTCAATGGAATTTTGAGTTTTTCATAAATAAATTAAATTTGCGATTACTATGCAAGGGAAAGGCCGGCTTATATAGCTATATTTATATACATATGTGAGTATCTAACGTATAATTATATATGTTTGTGTGTATATATATCTAGCACCAATAATATTTATATCTTGCGCTCAAATGTCGATTGAATCTTAACGCGCCGGGTGTGGATTATGAGGTGCTTGCGAACAAGCAAGAAATCGCAAAAAAAAARKTKRWTWAAAAMAAAAAAAATCAAAAAAAAGTTATAAGCTGCATAAATTGGGCAAGCAACCCGGATCACCCTCTACGCACGCCTAATTGCGAGCAAAAAATATTCATCAATTTCGTTGGCAGTTCATATTGACAGTAGCGCGACAAATCCTTCAATGGCGCGTTACCATAAATCACGAATGCTATAAGAATTCGTAGAAAACAACAACAATATGAGCAAAATATTTGCTCATTGACATTTAAGGCATGAAGAAAGSCAACAACAGCGCTTAAGAGGGGTTGCGCATATTAGAAATTCGCAAGCTGTCGATAGCGAGCTAAAGAAGCGCATATTAATTTCAGCARCTGGCAGAGTTTGCGAAAAAACGGTATATATATACATAAATATTGCGAAAAAAGTTCAAGAGAAATCACGGGTCTTTCTAATAGCGTTAAAAACCCAACTAAGTTGGGGAAAACACGCTGAAACTACTTTTTTACTAAACAAGAAAGTGTGCGCAAATAAAATTGCAAATTTGTTGCCAAGTGACTTTGATTGATTCAATTGTTGCAAAATGACAGTTCCGTATAGCCGRCCGTTTAGGCATAAGCGCTGAGAGCGCGTCACTGACAGCAGTCACACTTCAAATGACAAGTGACAATGCAATATATGAGTGCTATATGACAGATATTAATAAAATTTGAGCTTAGAAACAAATTAAAAAAAAACATTAACTTCGATTGCATCGTAACTAAAATCTTCGTTTTATTCTTCATTGGCGTAGATACCGCTTACGTTTCTAAACATTAAACATATTTTGTTCGGTCGGCTTATGTGACAGCTATACACTATAGTGATGCGATCTGGATGGTTTCTGCGAAGATTGTAGCGATGATCGAAAAAATTATCTGTGCCAATTTTCGTGCAGATATCTCGTCAAATGGAAAAGTTTTCCATACAAAAGCTTGATTCGGATCGTGCACTTTGTATGGCAGGTATATGTTATATTCGTTCGATATAAATAATTTCTTCGGAGATTGTAGCAATGCTTTGGGCAGTTAACCATATCAAATTTAGAGCAGATACCTCGTCAAATGAGGGAGTTTCCCATACAGGGACATWAATCCRAAAGTTCAGTTTGTATGGTAACCATACGCTATAATGATCCAATTTTAACGGTTTCTTCGGAGATTATAGGGATGCTTTGGAGAATTATCCATCCCAAATTTCGAGAAGATAGCTCGTCAAATAAAGTAGCTTCCCTCACACGGTTCAGTTGTATGGCAACTCTCTATATCTCAAAAACTCAGGGACTAGTTGGCGTACATACAGACGCTAGAAGAAAGGACGGGCAGAGGGACAATGCTAAATCGACTCAGCTCAGCACGCTGATCTTTTACATAAATACTTTCTGTGGTCTCCGAAATTCAATATTCATAGTTCCAAACTTCCTGCAAAACTTAATATAACCTGTTTAAGGTAAATTTACTAATCTTCAATCAATCAATGCATGATATCAATAATTAAACAAAAATTGCATGCTGCCTTGAGTCTTCCGGCCAGGTCATGCAAGACCTCCTGTGGTGTCACAAACTGAGCTATAAAACTAAAAATATTCCTTCAGCAGCATTCTCATACACCTATTTTGCATGCCACACTTGTTAGCCACACATAAGTTTCCTACTCTTATGACACACTGTGTTGCTAAATATTTTTATGAACTGCTAATGCGTTTCGTATGTGCATATTTGCATAAAAGTTTTCAAGTTAAAAACAATAAATGTGTATTCTGTAAAAACATAGTAAATTAATGTTGAATTTATGATTTTTGACTAACAAATTTCGCATACGAAAACCAAGGGCTGCCACTTTTCGGGTAATACACTAAAGATATAACCGTATATGCGAAGTCATGTATAATTACCAAATTTTACCACGAAATTTTAACTATTTTGTGCCCGTGTTTAGATAAATGGCAAGCTCTGAAAGACGGCACCGAGTAGTCTGGAATTCGAGAAAGCAACTTGAACATATTAAAAATCACAAAGCGTAACATGAAAATCATAAAATTGTTTATGACATTTGTAGAAAATTATAATGAGCTGKCGGGTACGGTCTTTATGCGCTTTTCTTTATAAATGAGAGGCTTACAGTTKCTGTACTCAGTAGTACGCTAAGGAGAGTCTGCAAGTGGTTGGTCTCATACAAGCCTCGTRAAATAAATTTTTTTGCTAGAGAAATCTCTTAATCTTGTTGTTTAGGTCAATTATCAAGTATTCTGCACGCTTTATGACACTTTATGCCTTTGAGCCATAAGGGGTCTCTGATTGAATATCGGTAGCTTAAGGGTTTCTCGTTTTGAAGGTTTTGAGATATTTTTCTTAGGAACTTTCCGTCTCATACATATCGGATCGGATCTGAAATTCGACCTGCTTAATTAAGGCACYATATWTGCTACTTCCATTTGTGAAGAGCTCTTTTCTGTTGTTGTTGTAGCGATTATCTAAATCATGCTTGGGGGAAGGCAATAAAYTAACCATCATCGAAATCACTTAACTGCAGCTACAGCAAAAGAGCTGTAACGACKGGTTTGTACCATAGGAAGAAGGGTGCTAAGTCAGTTGGTTTCATTTCACATGAGGTAYCTAGTGTCACGCGTAGACTCATTGCATGTAGAACGTAGGTTTTGCATGACAGAGTCTATTATATAATTTTAATTCGTCGACATGTTTAAGAAATGTTCAACTGATGTTCCTGGGGATTCCGATTCAAGTCGATTACTGTAAGAATGATTTCTGCGAAACGCCGTAGGAGAAACTACCTAGAGAGCAGTGAAATATGCTTCTTTACAGGAAGCAAGCGGACCTCGTTATGTAGATGTTCTCTCCATTTATTGTTCGGAGTTCAGTCTTTTCACAGGTGTATATCTTCGCTACTTGCATTCTGCTGCATCCAGGCGACCATATTTGGTCTACGCCAATTATGACCGGCCGGCCGTCTTTGGTCCTTGTTCCAAGTGCTGCCAGTGCTGCCGACTATCAACTTGAGAATCTCGTTGCGATTCTGTATTTTGGTTATTATTGCATATGTGTATGGAGTGTTGAAGTGCAGTCTGTCGAGTGTTACACCTAACACTTTAAGGTTGTTGACCAACGGAGTTTTAACGTCATCTAACATCATCGACGGAGATGTTGAAGTTCAATCTGTATTTGTTAGTGCAGTTTGTAGGGAGGCTATGGATTTGACAGGGTACAGTTTTAGATCCCTTGCAGTGAAGAAGCGAGAAAGTTCTAGACAATAGGCATTCACTTTTAGGGCTGTTTTATCTTATTTACATCTAAAATGTTAGGGTAGTTGACTTTCGAAATTTCGACATCAGTGACGAAGAAGTTGCGGTCCAGTCTGTGCTCCTTCGTTCAGTTTGTACTTTCGAAATTTCGACATCAGCGATGGAGAAGTTGCAGTCCAGTTTGTGTTCCGTCGTTCAGTTTATAAATTGGTGGTTTTGAACTTGACAGTATAGAGTTTTATTGAATAAGCAGACTACTTCGATATCAACCCGTACTCTTTGGTTCATCAATTAACTTAACCTAACATTCTTACAGCGTTCCGAATTAGAAATTCTACAATCAAAGAGCAGTTGCAAGCTCCAGCAGTTAAAGCAGCCAGAAATGTTAAAAGCACCCGTAAGTACGCACTGTCAATGAAAATGAATGTGATGCCATCTTCCCTACTYCAAAAAATAATTGTAAACCTTTGCTCAGCGACTCACTCAAATTATGCTCTCACATSAAAATGCTAGTAGTACTGAATAATTTACGTTTTAAACGAGTACACACACACTCACTCAAATGCGAAATGTAGATTTTATAATTTATTGTGTTAAAACATGATTGCTTTTACCTCCGTACATGAACAGGGGTAATACAATTTCGTATGAATAACATAATCAGGTTGTCGCAGAAAAGGATTCCAATTCATTTTAGACAAACATGTGTGCCACCAGTTGGAGAGCAGAGAAAATATTTTAATCCCTAATTGAAAATAAACACAACATGCGACAAAATTCAAAGAAAACATGAAAATGAAAACAAGCAGCAGCAATGTTGTTGTACTAGTACTGGTAGTGGAAGTGGCACTCGTGTAGTCGAGGCAACAATGACAGGCGATGCAAAACGCAAATGCAGTTGAGCAACATGAAATTACTACACGAAAATGCATTGTAAGGACATGTAGGGAGAGGGATATTTAGAAGAGCGAAAGAGCCTGGGCAGAGAAGGTTAAGGTAATGTGGGCAGAGACCCGCTTAGTTGCAATGTGATATGCAAGTAGAAATGTGAGCTGRAGCTGGATGAGTGAGTAAATGAAGCGCAATTGAGCGCGTGAGCTGGATTAGCGGTCGAGGTAAATGGTAAACCAGTTTTAGGTGCTTTATAACGGYAATTGCATAACTGTTAAGCAAATATCAATAGCAGGCAGCGCTGGCTTTGGGTGAGTTCGTATATTGGAATGAGCACAAATCAGGGATTTTGAGTTTCAAAAACACTGTAAATTGCGTTGTAAGTGAAAAATTTCGTGCCACCAGCATTAAGCTTGTCGCTTACGTGCCACTTCGGCGCCTATATGCGCACAACATGTACACTTGTTGTTGTAGTTTAAATTATAATCAAGATATATCAGTGTAGTAAAAGCAATTCGTCTGCCTTAATAAACTAATTTAATTCACTGAGCAGCATAGCCTTGCTTTAGACAAAGTTGTAAGCGRCACAATAATGTCGTGTCGGATTTACAGTTAGTATCTATAATGTTAGTGTGTCGCATTGTGCCAAGCAATAACGCAAATACTTGCTTACGAAGCGACGATCCGCAGCGTGATTTATGCGCCACAGATAGGCAGGMCCGATAGTCTATGGAGCGTTTGGCGAATTTATTTTGCTACAACMAGCGACGAGGCTATTAAATGTCCTTTTCGATGTTTTTTCACATTTATTTATTTATTTTTTATTGTTTTATATTTTTTTTATGCTATTTATTTAGCACAGCCAACAAGTAAACATATGCAAAACTGCCACGTTTACTCTAACACTTACGCGTATTGGCCCTAAGGACATGTTATCCTTGCGGCAATTCAAGTTTAAAAAGTAACAACAAAAGTGTTCAGTAAAATGTTGCTGGCAATAGAAAATGCAAAAATTTGCTGGTGTGAGCGGGCAACAAGCGCTACAAATCCCCCGAACGGAAGTCAACAACCAAACACACTTGTCTTGCAATTCCGGTGCTGGCGGATGGCGTGTGTGTGAGTTGGCTGTCCCGCAAGTATTGCATGGTTAAGTGATGGCATGGTGGGGCACATTGGTCAGACGAAATTCAAACAATTTGCATATGCTTTTTGGTGGCGGGGCATAATAAAAGCGYTTAGAATGAGAAAAATAACAGCAAGAAAAATAGCAAATAAAGTGTGGATGAGTGCAGTAGGTGGAAGAGCAGTGCASCAGGCTGGGRAAAATGTCAACAACAGCAGCAAAAAGTAAGCGTATGTATGTACATATATATTTTTATGTGTGTGTTTGTCGCTGTGCAGGCAGTGTGTTCTCAGTGACAATGCCAACAAGCGCAGAACAACACTTCAAACTGAATGGGYAGCTGAAACCAAATCCAATGTCAGCTTAAGAATTTGCCCAAGTTATTCGTTGTGTATTTAACACTTGACGCACACACGCACACAGGCAAATGTCACTGGCTAGCATAGACTTATGCTGATAGAGCTGTTTGAAGCCAAGAACAATGGCAATGGCGCGCAGCAATGGCATCTTGTTGGAATGCTTGGTAACACGCACCGCTTACTGTGTGTGTACGTGTGTGTGTGGCTTTGTTTAGCATGCGCGCAGCAAGTCGCCTAAAAGCWCGCAATGTTTGATGTCCTAGTTGACATATCGGAAGGCAGACACTAAGCTTGGCATACTGAAACTCGCCTGCGAACTTAAAGAAGTTCAAAGTAGCAGAGGCAAAGCGAAAAAATTAGAGAAAACAAAAAACCAAAAAAAAAAAAAATTAAAACCATCAAAAAGCAGGAAAAAAATGTTATTTTCAGTTACACAGAAAGCTATAATACCCTTCACAGTTGCATTTATTACAGCACAAACGTGTACAACGAGACCTTCAACTTGTTGTTGAATGGTCAGTTTTTATGGCAGCCATATGTTATAGTAGTCCTATCTGGAAAATATGCTCGCAGATTATAGCGTTATCTTAGATAATAGTCCATGCAAAAAATGGTGAAGATATCTCTTGAAACAAAAAACTTTTTCTTAAAAGTGCTTGATTTTGATCGTTTAGTTTATATGCTATAGTATGCTATAGTAGTCCGAGCTGAATTATTTCTTAGAAGATAACAGCGTTACTTTACGTAGTAATTCACGTGAAATTTTGTGAAGTTATTTCGTCAATTATAAAAGTTTTCCATACAAAAACTTGTTTTGGGTCGGTCAGTTTGTATGGCAGCTATATGTTCTAGTTGTCTGATTTGGAAAATTTTTTCGAAAATTATAGCGTTATAATAGCTWAAAATTCACACCRAATTTCGTGAAGATATCTTATCAAATAAAGAAGTTTTCCAWACAAGCACTAATTTCCGATCGTTCAGTTTGTATGATAGCTACATRCTATAGGGGCCAGAAATCGACGACTCCGACAAATTGAGAGCTTCTTGGAGAGAAAAAGAYRTGWGCACAATTTCAAACTGAAAATTGKAAWAYTTCTTCGGGAGAAAAGGACGTGTACACAATTAAAGATCGATATGCCAAAATCGACTCAGCTCGACATGCTGATCCTTTAAATATATACATATTTTACTGGTATCCTTCTGTGTGTTACAAGCTCCGTGGCAAACTTTCCATACCCCGTTCAGGGTATAAAGATGTGTAATACAGTAAAGCTCGGGCCACTAAGTCAAGCTCGGCAAAGTTAAAAACGAATGTTTTAACTAATGCAAAACGAAGGTTGGCGTGAAATAGTAGCAGCCAAATGTGTAAGATATGCAGCACTAAGGCGAAAAATTCTAGTGAGCCGCATAAAAAATAAACACACATACATTTCTAAAACGGTAGATATATCCATATATAGCACATATCTCTGCCATGCGCCCAGTCCGCTCTATTTGGCGCGCGTCAATGACTACTAAAGCCAATTGTCTCTGCTCGAATATGCGCTTCAAGAGCGAGCGGTCTCACATCGGCCACTTGGTGGTGCTTGTCGTGGTGTAATATTTATGCGCAGACGACTAAAATAAGCTGCTTCAAGGATTTATTGGCGAAATGGACAGATTTGACTATGTATGTTATCCCTGGGAATGCTGGCAATATGTCGCACAACAATGCATTGTTGGCGCGATTTTAYAGTGCATTTGTACACGGCGAGAAGAAATTTTTGGTGTGAAATATTTMTTCTTAATAAATAAGTCACTACTAACTACACCAGCAATATCACTTAATGCTACTTTAAGCATAGCATCCGTGGTCATTGCCAGTATGTGTATTACTGCGAAGGGTGCTTTAAATGTCAAAGAAGCTGGGTATACACGTCGTACTTCTAGCCTACTTCAACTGCGTTCCTGAAAACTCGGGTCACTGCGTAGTAGAGGCCACTCGAGGCGCCTTTTTTCTGCTCGTATACCCACGTGGGAGATGGAGAGAAGTCGCTGCAGAAGACGCGCAGTGAGTGTTTTCACGGATAGGTCGAAGCTAGGATGAAAGATTAGAGGGAGAGTTTTCTGTAAAGAGCTCNCCTGCAGTTTAGTGTTTTCAGACAGCAATGGCTGCTATCGAGTTAACGGTACACGTATTGCTACCAATCGCAGCCTCTTTCAGAAAGRTGATCACTCATTCGTATAGCAGAGCGATAATACTAGCGATGTGCTCGTTAATTGCGGGCTCATAGCTAGTCCAGGAGGGTCTGCTGTCACTAAAAATAGCATCAAGCTAGTTGTGGTGAAAACATATTCACACTTTCTCTTTCACTTTCCTACTTTCACCAGATTAAGGTTGAAACATCTTGGTGACCATATCTTCTACGAGCCCGACGAATTAGTTGGTGTTGATATTAACCAGATCAATAATTTTGTATCTGGTTCTAGGCGGCATGAGGCTTTAGGACGGTTGTCTTGATCCGCACTTAGGAGTTCTGTTTTCAATAAATGACAAGTGGCTCTAGCAGTCCAAGAGAGATTATTTGTGGTCTTACGAATATTAGCCTATTTACCTAACCTAAATTCACCTAGGAGTTTATATTGGACACTGCCCAACAGGTTATCATGCGATAATACTTACCTTATAAGCCGCTAGTTTTCAAAGTTGGCTTGGAGGAGAGTGCGTTGAAAACATCCAAGCACTTTCTCCTCCATTGTCTAGCTTTTGCAATACTGAGGCTGAAATATCTGGCCCGTCTTACTTTCTACGTACGAGAAGGCATAATCAAACTGATATTAGCCGTCTCAACAAAATCCTACTCAAATCCTACTTTGTCGATTTCTAAGTGCTTTATGATATATGTATGTATATATAGTAGTTCTTCGGGTGCCACAAYAGTTCGGCTTTATAAGCTGTCCAAGTGAGACCCCGCTTAAGATTGACCTCTTAACCCAACCCTAACCAACATATTCCTCTCAGTGCACCATTTTGCTCCAACGCCGCAATGGTCCCATGAACGGCCGAGCCATTGATGAATGTTCGCATTGAATAGCAATTTTTCAAGATTTACAACTTAACCCAACGTAAATGCAAAGCTAAAACTTATTGAAAAAAAGAGAATAAGAATAAATATAATGCAAAGCGTGCAGGAAAAAATGGAATATCGGATGCTGCCACGAATGAAGAACCAATATTGAAAAGTAAAATGTGAAAGGATATGTGCCGCCAGGACAATGAATTTGTCGAGATAGCGAGKGTAATGGGCTGAAATGGCCGTTGGCCTTTTGTGCGCTAGCTATACGTATGGCATATGTGGCATGTGGCAACTTCATTTGCGCACACACGACTACAAATGCAGTTATTCAAAAAGTAGCGGCGAAGGAATGTCGAATGAAAGTAACTATTTTTTGTATTTTTTTTTTGGAAAAAAGTATTCACCAAAATTGGACCGCCTCAAAGGTGGAGGACAAAAGTTAGCAAAGTGAAAATAAAATGTTGCATGCGGGTCGCTCGCTGCGGGCGTGTGCAGGCGGTTTTCTACTTTTGCTACTTTTTGTTGTATCGTCAGTTTTCAAGAACTTTTGAAACCCGAAATGTGCGTTTGTGTGCAATGTCTTTGCAGTGTGGGATTTGCAAACAATTTTCTTGYGATTTCAAAATCAATAAAACATTTTCGCATTTCAGGCAAGTTACTTGTTGGTGCGATTCGCTGGTATTTGCTTTCGCTTGCAGCACACAATTGAATTCAACTATTTTATCTTAAATTGTATCTTGAGGATAATAAATAAATATTACACCCACCAAGCACTTCGTAAAACGCCCAGACACACATACACACGCATATACAGTAGGAGTTGGTAAATTTAAATTTATTATTGAATTTTTTCAACAATTTGTTGGCAGCACACTAGTATAAACACACATACACATGGACGCTCATATATGTATAACATGACAATTGAAAAGTCGCCGGCCTGCCATAGCAAAATATATATATTTTTTGGTTTTTTCATTCAGTTCCATCCAAGGGTTACACGTTGATTACAGCTTTTCTTTCAACTTTTCGACACCGTTTTGCTTTCACCATTTGTGCTCTGCTTCAAGATAGGCCTCACTTTCGGCTATCATCTCTTCATTTGACGAAAATTTCTTCCCAGCGAGCGTTCTTTTGAGATCTGAGTACAGAAAATAATCGCTGGAGGCCAGATCTGTAGAATATGGTGGATGCAAAAACTATGCGAAGATCAGTTGATGATTTTCTGCCTTTATTTTCTTTCAGCTTTGGCAAGAAATTAAGCTACTCGACCTAGTCAAGTGGCATCGCCTGGCTCTAAAAGATCCAAGAAAATCCGACTTTTCTAGCCAAATTTTGCTCAGCGATGAGGCTCATTTCTGGCTCAATGGGTATGTAAACAAGCGAAATTGCCGCATTTGTGGCGAAGTGCAACCTGAAGAGAATTAGGAACTGCCATTTCATACAAAAAAAAAAAAAAAAAAACAGTTTGGTGTGGTATATAACTTCAAAAATTATGCCAGTGAGATCGTTACCGTCAATGGTGTCCATTATCATGTTATAATAACCGACTATTGGATGTCTGAAATTGAAGCTCGTGATCTCTGCGACATTTGGCTTCAACAACACGGCGCCACTTCGCACACATCGCATCAATCAATGGATTTAGAGAGAGAGAGGACTTCGATGAGCAGGTGATTTCACATTTTGGGTCAGTCGATTGGCCACCAAAATCGTTTGATATCACACCGTTGGACTTCTTTCTGTGGCGATATGTAAAGTCCAAAGCCTATGCGGACAWTGCCGCTTCGATCCAGCCTTGGAGTGAAACATCACGCATGTGATTCGCCAATTACYAGTCGAAATGCTYGCACGAGTCATCGAAAATTGGRCTGAACGAATGGTCCATCTGAGACGTGGCCAAGGACAACATTAATGTTCAGAAAATGAATGCCAAAAAATGTTATTTGCAATGATAATGAACACTTCCAATTAAATTTGAAGTTTCTTTAGAAAAGTAGGGAATCTGGAAATGCATCACTCCATAGTAGCGCCATTTATCTGTCAGGCCGAAGACTTTTCAATTGACCGGTTAAGCATGTACTTTGTGCTTTCACTGTTCGTTTGACGAGCTTATTTGTTGCTATTCTCTATTTTGTATAGAATTTTGGCCAGTTGCATGGCCAATTCATTTCATTGGTCCACTCGGCTTGTGTGTGTTCGCTTGTCTTCTGTCAATTAGACCAAATTCAAAGCGACTGTCAACCTTTTCGTGCACCTTGCCCTTTTCTACTTGTCATGTACCCGCTACTACGTATATAACCGTTAGTTACTTTGTATGGGTTATAAATTGCAAAATGTTTCTTATTTTCTATTTTCGGTTTCTTTTTTATTGCTTTCGAAATATGCCTTTTCGYATGAATTGTTGCCAATAAATAAATTGTTGTGCTTTTCTATGACTTGAATGGCTTTCRAAAATACCCTTTCAGTTGCATACAAACAAACACACATATACTATCGACATATAGTACATGCATAAATGCTCGCATGTATTTTCAATCATTGTTGCTATTTTTGCGAATCTTTGGAAAATTAATTGAACAGCTATTGTCAATTGATTGCTCGCACACAATGCTAGTTTTCTGCGTCCTTAGAGTAAAGTTTAAGGTTTAGCAAAATATACATTTATTTTTTTTTTGTATTGGAAAATTCACAAGAAATCAGTGTTGATTAAAATAACAGTTATTTTTCGAAAAATATGACATTGTGCTAAAATAAAGGGTGATCCAGGTAAAGGTACGTTTTTGAATACCCTTTTTTGACAAAAYACGCGTGAGTTGCGTCAAGCTGTCATGTAATGTTTGTTTTGAAGAGATTCAAGAGCTGCCATTTCATTTAAAAAAAAAAAACAAAACAACGGTTTGCTGTGGTTTGTCAGCCGGTGGAATCATTGGTTCATATTTTTTTAAAAATGATGGCGGTTTCTTTTAGATTTTGAGAGTATTTCATCATTGATAGTTATGTTGATTTAGATCTTCATATTCCTAAAGTGTGAAAAAATTTAGATTAGGTCAAGTTTAGGTTAGTTATTACTGATTCTATTCGTTACTTATCATCTGAGCTATTCGGAAAGCACTTAGTACTAAAAATTTTAGTTTTTGAGATAATTWTCATCAGATATCTATAACTGAATACTCGATCGGTGCTGTCTGACTGTAGTTACTATAGTATCTACTGGCCTCGGATTATTTCTTTATACATATGTATGTATGTATGTATATGCCAAGCTCTACTAACTCGTTTCAAGATTCTATAATATTCTAAAAAACGCCATCTCCTGAGCTCAATTTTTATGTGTGATTGTAATTTTATGTATATATACATATATATATATATACGCATGTATGTATATGTATCTAAGTATATTTAAGTAGTATATTTAATAAGAATTTTTTTATTTAGAAATATATATGCAGTCAAACGAGTATATCATTGCGCTGTTATGTACATATGTGCATATGTGAATTGAGTACCGACCACATGACATGCTTATCTATTGCCACTTTATGTACATAGCTACTTTTTGTACATGTGTGTATGTATGACAACATGCATTGCATGCAACATACAATTAATCTTATTCATAGAATTAAACATTGCATATAAAAATCGGTTACACGATTGCACAAATTTTTCTTGTCGGTTTGGTTTGTGTGTCACTACATGCAAGTGCACATTTGATTTGATATGCACATACATATATCTATTTATATATATGTATACATGTCTATTACATAAATACGTATCTACAATATGCCATGAGTTAAATAATGTTCATAAAAATGCTTGCATGAACATATATGTATGCAGTGTTTRAAGTTTATGCGCACATTAGGGATGTTCACAATTAATATGTGATTTAAATATGAGTTTATATAGAATTTTAATGCAGCTTTTGCTGTATGTGGATCCACATGATTAATCGAAGAACAGAACAGAGTTTTATTTTTAGCTCTAAGATTAAGTCATTTTTTATTCAGCTGCAGTAATTACATTTATACTAGTTGCAAACTAGTTCCAAAACAAAAATCATATGGCTGTACATAGAACAGAAAACAAGTTTTATTTTTAGCTTCAAAATTATGAAAACTAATATTTTCCAGCTGGACTAGTTATATTTTAACTAGTTCCAAACCAAAAATCATATRATTGAACATGGAACTTAGAATAGCAAAAGAGTGATTTATTTTTAGCACCTAAAYTAAGTAGAATAAAATTTTTTCAGATGGGGTAGTTACTTTTGAACTAGTGCAAATTAGTTCCAACACAGGAACCATATGGTTAAACAACGAATAGAGTAGAACTCCAAATTAAAATATATGTATATATCTGTGGCAGGCGTAGCAGTTTCATTTTAACTATAATAGTTCCGAAACAGAACCCATATGGAATCATCATGGTTAAACATATAATAGAACAAAACAGAGCTTTATTCTTAACTCTGCAATTACAGTAAATGTTTTTTCGTCCATAATAGTAACTTTGAAGTAGTTGCAAACTAGTTTCAAATCAGGAAGCATATACCACCACATACAATAGAAGATAGTTCTATTCTGAGTTCTAAAATAAGGAATTTTTAGTKACTTTAGGACTAGTTTCGAACTAGTTCCGAAACAGGAACCATATTGTTATATAAAACACAGTTCTTCGTTTAGTTTTTTTTGTTTAAAAAATTTACGAATTTTTTTCAGGTGGACTAGTTACTTTTGGATTAGTTTCAAATTAGTTCCAAAACAGGGACCGTATGTTTATTTGAAAAGCAGTACAGAATTTAATATTTATTTTCTAAACTAAAGAACAATATTTTTCTTTCARCAGGAGTAATTACTTTTGAACAAGTTGCAAACTAGTTACAGAAATAATATTTTTTTTTTAATTTTCAGCCAGCTGCTAATATTCAAATATTTTTATTATGAAAAGTACAAAAGCAGCTATATGTTGCAATGGTCCCGTACAAAATTTTATAAGGGTATCTTGTCAAATAAAAAAGATTTCCATACAARRAGATGATTTGAGGGATCGGTTTGTATGRCAGCTATATGTTATAGTAGTTCGATCTGAATAATATGTTCGGAGATAGTAGCGATGTTTTGAACAATAATCCAACMAACATTTCTGGAATATAACTTGTCAAATRAAAAGGTTTTCCTTCCTTTCCATMAARTATAAGGACTTGATTTTGAGGGAAAAGTTTATATGGAAAATAAAATCAACAGTATATTRGGCAGAAAGGARCATGTGCAAAATTTCAGATCGATACCTCAAAAACTGAGGAGCTAGTTCGCTCAGCTAATCTTGAATATACTTATATAATATRTATTTTATAGGGTYTCTGAAATTTTCTTTTGGGTGTTACTTGGTGGGAAACTTATATAGACCATGTTCAGGGTATAATATTAAATAGTTCCGCTTTTATTTAAGYACATCCCTAATGTACATAGTTATGTGCCAATTGGCGTACTTTTTACATAAAAATACCCGCTCCAATCAAGTTTCTCATTCATGTGTCATTATTATCGCCGAATTCGTAGGCAACATGTGCAAATATTTACAAGCTTATCGAAATAAAACCGTAAAGTCATGCCGTAGACATTTTTGTGTAGGCTCATAGAACGGCATGTACAYAAGAAATTACGATCGTGCGGCAAAGTTTCAATGTTTTCACACTCGCGCCGCGCACAAATATTAGCTTTATCGCTCCGCGAGATCGGCTGAAATTTGAACTAAATAATTTTTTTGCTGCTAAATRTTTGTGCGCTGCACTGAACACATGTTGCATGCAGACTTACATAACTACAGAGCTCGTTTTGTAAATATGTACATATTTGCTATGTCTGTCTGGCGATAAGCGCATTCTATGTAATGCTCATTAACGTTAACACATACACATACACGTACATATGTGTGTACAAGCATTTGTATGTGCATTTCTAAAAACCGACAATTTTTATGCAGACTTTTTACGCCTCGAAACGTCAGTTGTTCTTGAAACTTCAGCCTAGTCGGATCACTGGCGCTCCTCGCGCTCCAACGTACTCGCTATTCATGCCGGGCAATGTAAATATTTATAAAAGCCAGCGAACTGCCTCATGATGAAGCAAAAAACAACAATAAACTCTACAACAACAACAGCACGTCGACAAGTTTTTTTTCGAAAACAGCAAAGTAAAAACCGCATAGTTGTTGTTGTTATGCAGTGTTGAAAGGTCAGGTGCTGATAAGTCGTGAACACTGAACGTAACAAGACGAGAAACAGCAACAGCAGCAGCAACAAAAACAACAAAAATAAACAATAGCAGCAACAACAACAACGATGACAAAAAAACAGCAATAACAAAAACAACAACAATAGCAACAACACCACCGGTAGCTGCGCCAACAAGCTAGCAATTCCACAGCGATCGCGTCAAATGTATGAATACTTRCAACAACAACAACACAATAGCAGTGCCATACAAATAGCGCGTCGCTAGCGCTACTTTTGCATTCATTCRGCCGTTGAATTCGTAAACACAAAGACACGCGGCGCGCACATAAACACACATAGTGTACACATGTGCGCCGCGCTTCACGATCAGTTAAATGGTTAGCAGCAGTGCGGTGTGGAGCGCTGCCCAGCGCCGTCAAGGGGCAAAGCCTACGCCAGCGGTCGGGCAGACACAGGCGCGTGACGCGTTGTGTTGTGTGGCAAGGCTTGGCGATTTGTTTGGATAAACATTCGTACGTATCACGTACACTAGCGGGACGTGGCRCGGCGTCGTTGTTTCGGGTAAGTGTTTTGTTGAAAATACAAAAATTGAATTTTCCTCAGATTATTTCTCTACTGTTTGTATTTGCTTGCTGACTATTATTTTTGTTAGTTTTTTTTTGTCAATTTGTTTTTTTTTTAAAAAAATGCTCTCTCTATCGAGTCGTGGCACAGTGTCATGATTGATTAGTGTATGTTTGCTTAACATTTATTTTTAGTTTAGCAAATGGCAGGCGTCCGTTTTTTAGTATATATCAAAATTTTCGAATTTTTTCCTATTTTTGTTCGAAATAATTTCCTAAGTTGAGTGGTTTTTGAAATTAAAATAGCTGTAAAAATGCAAAAAATCAATAAATCGGAGAAGTAGTGTGGATTAAGCAAACCGATTAGTTCTAGAATTATTGGCGTGTAAAAAATTATGAAAACACACTTTTTTGACTTAAATACGCTGGCTTTGTTATTTAAAGATTTTTGTTTCCTTAAGACAAATGTTTTTTTAGATCATAAAAGAGTGGAAATATACCTCTTTTCCGATTTTGAAGTTCAGTTTATATGGCAGCTATATGCTATAGTGATCAGATTTGAACAGTTTCTAGGGAGATTATAGCCATGCCTTAGAAAACAATTCTTGACAAATTTCGTGAAGATACAATTTTAAAGAAAAGAGTTTTCCATACAAGGATACGAGTTTGAGGGGTCAATTTGTATGGCAGCTATAAGTTATAGTAGCCCCATCTCAACAATTTCTTTGGAGTTTGTAGTGAAGCCTTGAAAAATAATTTCTGCCAACTTTCGTGCAGATATCATGTTGAATAAAAGAGGCTTTTCCATACAAGCGCTTGCTTTCGATCAGTCAGTTTGTATGATAGCTACATATACATGTGTATGCTGTAGTTCTTTCATTTGAACAATTTCTTCAGATGTGATAGAATTGCTTTCAAAAATAATCCATGCCAAATTTCATGAAGATATGTTATCAAATAAAAAAGTTTTCCATACAAGAACTTGCTTTCGATCATTCAGCTTTCGATCATTCAGTATTGTATAGAGGTTTCGACAAATAAGCAGCTTTTGGTTGAAAAAATTCCTTGTCTAAAATTTTAGACCGACACATCAAAAACTGAGCGCTTTCCTAATAGATCAAAAAATAAGTAATGAAAAGTTTACGCAATAACTAATCTAAAGCTAACCTAAACTAAATTTTCTTATACTTTAGGAATACCAAGCTCAAAATTAGTTGCAATAACATAAAATGTGTCATACTTAAGGAATATGAAGCCTAAATCATCACAACTTTCAGCAAAGAAATACTTCTAAAATCTAAAAGAAATTTCTTAACCCAAAAATATTATGATTCCAAGGCAATTTCAAGCATAAGCAGGGATCTATGCTAAGACTATATAAAATCCATAGCAATATTATTCTTCCAAACCCCACCTAAAGAGTACAGAACACGAATATATCTGAATCCTGGTTTAAATGGTAAATGTAAAATTCAAAAGATATATTTGGAAGATTTTGTAGATTTCTGAGAAATTTAATAAAATGCATAGTTTCAAGGTGAATTTTAACCTCATACTTATTTCTTGGGTGTAAAAGTTTTTCCTTATAGAATTGAGTTGTAAGTAGGTCTACTTTAGCTAGAACTAAATGTACAAGTATACGAAGTTAGTCCTTATGAAAAATAGATATGAGTAAGCTGTATGAAGGACCAGACGAGCTAGAGAGCAACAGACCCACACACCTCATATATATATCGTTATAAAGCAAATCTAGACTAGATTGCTAATAAATTTTCATCTATGAAACATTAGAAGACATCTCTTCCGCGACCTCTTATCGCTGTTAATAGGCAAATAATATCCTAGAACTTACCACACCTACTGAAAACTTCAAGAGACTCAAAATGTTGATTTCTCGAAAAAATATACTCTCTGATATTCCTTTTCGATGTTATAGTGACATCAATCTCAATAAAAAAGCAAAACTCAAGCACAAATTATTTTTCTTGTAAAAAAAAAAAAAAAAAAAAAAAAAAATTATTCAGACCAACGAAGATCTAGTATTGTGCCCAAATGTAAGGAACTTCACTAAAATTACACGAATTCAGTATTTCCAAAGTATATTAACATGAATTCATTTATTGGTTCTTSTAATTCTTTGAAGAATAATAMTAAAAATTGTAAATTTACTGAGTAAAATAGTGCTTTTAGTCGCTTTATTGTGGGATCAGTATGACTAAACATAATTTTTGAGGGGTCAAGTCTGAAGTTGAAAAAAATCATATTTAGGTGTTGAGCAGGATATGTTCTTTTGCCGCGATGCCCTTAAWACCGAGTAGGAAACACCGGAGACCCTAGAAAGTATTTTACTATATATAAATGATCGGTGAAACGAGCTWAGTCAATTTAGCCATATCCTTTTGTATTGTTATATCAAGTCGGTTATTAGCGTGGTTTTCATAGATAGTAAATTGATAAGGTTAACAGTACTTATAGATAGACTTAATTTATATTCGATTATGCAAGTAACTGTAAAGCGCTAATTGTGTAATACACTGTGGCCAGAAACGCTGTGAAAGAGCTAAAAAAGGTCACTCGAAAAGTAGTCGTTTAAGTTCGGGTATTTTGAAAAGTTTTAGCTAAGGCTCACCGGTACCACATACACGTAAGAACGACGACAAATAGTGCACAAAAACATTTTGAACAATAAGAAACAGGAAATTAAAAACAAAAGGTTTTATCGAGCATTTCACGTGCTTATTTGCATGAAACATTATCTTAGCTGAAATACGAAGAAACGGAGAATGAACATAAAACACAAATTTTCAACGAAATTTGCAGTCAAATACAACAAAAGTTTAATTGAAATAAAATTAAATATTCTACAATTGTAGTAAGCGGTGTTTGCACCAATAAAGAACAGAAGTAGTAAGCGGGTCTCGAAAATGTACGCAGGGTAGGGTATATATGTTGACTGAGTGTTATATTATATTATATACATATGAAGCAGTGAAGCAACATGTACCACATTGCGCTAATTGTGCGACACTTGGTAGAGTGCTGTGAGGCCGTGTGTGAAAAGTACTCGTATGTCGTATGCAGAAATGTAGAGAAGTGACGAAAAGAAATGCTAATGATTAATGTCATTCAAAATTGAGTTGTTTCACGGCACAGCAATGGTATACAAAACCTAATGGAGTGTAGAGGTCATTGACAGCCAGCAAAAGGTTGCGGTGGGACAGTGTAAGAGTACCACAACATATATACACATATACACATATTATATTCTCATGCATACATACATATGTACATATGCACTCGTTGTATACAGTGGCACTTAAGTACGCTTGGTTGGGCTGTTAAATAGTTTACTGGAAAAAGTGACAGTCATCTGGTCTTTTTGTTATCCGACTTTCATATCAGTGTTGGCTGAACACACTYGCATACATGTATAMACACAWACAWACATATATTTACACATACGCACTTAGTTACATATGTATATGCGCATATACCACTGCATAGCGTTCGASTCTCGCGCTTGTCTGTCGTTTTCCTAGACACAAATCAAATTTGGTTACGCCGAAAAACCGCTGTGGCATGGCAAATCACGTGACAACGCAGATCTGCATACATAATAGCGCTTATGCGCCTATATACTAGACATACATACACAAAAGGTGTATATAGTTCATTTGATTTTATTGTTACCGCCTTTAAAAAGTCATATCACGCTTCCGTTGAACTTTCTATCGCCCGGTAACCATCTTTATTATTCACTTTTATTATCAGCTACCCTTTCTTAGTTCATTTTTCATGCGCTGATCGCGCTGTAACACATTTTAACCAATTTATGTTCGACGCGCWCAAAACATACTTATTAAAGACACACACACATAACAACAAAGAAWGGCACGAATGCAGGCACTCCTGAAGAAACACATGAATACACATATACAAACACATTTATACAACCACACATAAYTATCTGTTTGTGCATGAGTTTTTAATTTTTCTAACACATTGACAATTTCGCGTGTTTTTCTAACACTTTTGTCCAACATTGCCYTCTCCTTTTTTTCCAATTCTAACTGTTTATAAAATGTACACCTTTTTTTCCTTTCTCCACATGTAATTAAAATTCTGTGATAGTTTTCATTCAACATCATCCGGGTTTTCTCATTATCTATGCCGCCGCTGCTGCTTCACTCTCCTTCGCTCTTTCCTACTTTCGCTTCTTCRTTGCTAAGTAGGCAGCCAAAGACGTGAGTTGATATACATAATTCTTTTGCAGTTCGTGCACGCTGGTATTTTTTGTAAACTATTTATTAGTATTTTGGAATTGGGCATAAATTGTTCTTTAATCGAAATTCTCAGTCAATTTGTGTGCAAAATTGGCAATTTAGAAGCGGACTTGCCGCTAGCTGCCGTTGGTGAGTCATCAAGAAGCGTTCATTCGAAGTGAAGTTGATTCATACACTGGGCCGGGTATGATTGCCATKAAGTTTGTAATACCTAGAATTAAACATCGGAGACCCTAAAAATTATAAATAGAAATGATCRGGGATCAGCTTAATGGACGGGCTTGCTCATTTTATCAGYTTATGAGTTATCGGTTTGAAAATCTGTGAACGTTCTTTTCCACTCAAGAATCAAATACTATTAGTACTAGAAAACGCTCATGCATTTCGGTCATCTTTATCACGGACCTGTGACGCGGTGTATTGTCTTGGTAAAGCAATTTGATCGTTTTGGGCGACTTCAAAAGTCGCGGTTAATGGTTCTGTCCTTTCTAAGGTATTTTTTTTTCAAGACCGTTACTAAAAATTATTCTCTGTGCATCCCAAAATACCGACGCCATAACCTGGCCAGCCGACTGTTGTGCCTTTCCACGCTTTGGAGCCGGTTGATCGTGTGCAGTCCACTGGGATGACTGTCGATTGSACTTCGCAACGAAATAATATAGCTTTGTTTTCTATTTTGAACTGTGCCGGTGGATAMCAATTTTTCCATTAGACGATCAATTGTTGATCTGACGTATCTGATATTAAAGTTGAGGCCACTGTCTYCGAAATGCGGTAGTTAATTTTAATAATTACGACTCGTTGTTGGATCGTATGTTTTTCCATAATGAAATGGCAAACCTTACTAAAGAGAAATGTCAAAAGCGCGAAAAAATATGTCATCATTTGCTGTACCTATCAGTCAATTTTTGGAGCGTCCCTATGAAAAAACATAATCTGTGAAATTACTCAAGATACCWTTTCTTGTGTCCCACAACTAAAGCATTAAAGCGCAGCCTTACCAATGCGATGCAGTTGCACTATGATGTTCCATTGTTCCCTTGGTGGCTTGCGTTTTAAGTTTTCCGCAGTCTTCTTGATATATCAGCCACATTATGTTAGCGTGTGCTGCCACAAATTACTATTCCCATCAATTTCATACATCTCCTTSTAKCGAGTGCCAATAGGAATTGTGYATATTTTTGATCTACCATTGTGAAGATGACTTTTGCAGTTTTGCACCATCGTATTTTGATTTTCCTTCCCATGTCCAGATCGTCTGGTTCAGATCGTCGTACAGAGAATATTATTTTAGCGTATATTCTCTGATAGTTTGGAAGCTGTCTACAGTGGCCTTTCGCTTAGTTCATGATAACTCTTGAGGATGCTTTGATTTTTTTTTACTACAATACGAGTTTTAAAAATTATCAGCTTATTGATAGTGCAAAAGTTGGCTCTAGAGGTCTCTAGAAGGTGCTTTAGTTTTTTCTTCTSAAGTACGATTTATTAATAACTAATTTTCGGTTTGGGTGCAATTGGGTTTAGATTGTACGAAGAACTCGTGCCCATTGATAGCCGCCATATATTGTACATATATAGTTCCAAAGCAGATTTTCTCGAACATATTGGTCAAAAACTGATAAACATTTATACTGCGAGCTAAGTTATTGATGGAGTTATAATATTTATTTTTTCAAATTCAATTTTTATCAGCAAATTTACACTTAAATGCTTTTAAAATAAATTTTGTCTGGTAAAGTTATTCCTAAATGAACTAGTGATGCATTTCGAGTCTCCGTGACAATAGTTCTCTAAATATTTTAGTTTAAGTTTGAGTCTAAAACTTCACAACTCTTTAATTGCTTCACTAAGACTGATTTGAATAACATTTAAACAAGAACAAAAAAGTATCAGATTAAGAATAAGTTGTAGAAAGACATCTCTTCACWTAAAAATAATAAGAGTCTATGAAATAAACAGAATGAACTCAACTACAAAATCTGCTTATAAATTATGTTAATTTGACTAAAAGGCCAAAATGCCCATAGACACGCACAGGAAACGGCGCAAAGCAATTGAAATGTAAGTAAAAGGAAGCGGACTCACTGATTGCGCAAAGACAGAAAGGCATTTATTTAATGAAATTATGTATATTAAAAATTGCAAGAAAATTTCAGCGAGAAAATCACAGACAATCGACAAACAAACCAGCAAATTTACAATCTGCAAATCAACGAAGGAAGTRCGAACGAAGGAGTGTTGATGGGGGAAGCAGTAACTTGAAGAAAATTATATTGCGTCTATTGTGGGTAAGAAATTTTGACGAGTACAGCAAGCTGACTACTCACACTCAAACACTACACTAGTGGCTTTGAGGCACTTAGTGTCTTCTCCACTTTCTCCCCCTTTTTTGTACTCCGATATTGCTAATGTAAAACAACATATTGTTGAGAATTTCATACTTTTAAGCCGTCATGCCATAAAGTTGCCAACACTTAAAGGTTAGCGGCTGAGTGTTTTTCTACTTTTCAAGTTGAGCCGCMGGCTTAACTCTACGCTTGAGTATTGCCGACTAGTTTGCGCTCGCACTCGCTAACCCGTGCACTTCGGATTGCGTGTTCTTGTACCGAATTCAGTTTTAAGCGACGAACTGCGCGGCTAAAGTCAAGTGTAATGTAAATATTTTAAGTTTTTAATGKAATTCGGTTTAATGTAATTTACTTACGCCGAAGTTTAACATTAAGACGCTCTATTTTAAGTGAGTTATATAACAACTACGAAAKGTTGTTGTTGGTGAACGCCAGATAKTCTTTGACAATTTTTGGATATACATATATTTAAATAATTGATATCATTAGAGAAAATGTCGCGATTAATGTATTCAGTGCGTGAGGAAATTACTTCTGTGACTGTGAGTTGAAATTTTGTCTAGAAGCAATGTCTAAATTTGGGTTTACAATAGACATAAAAAGACCGATGACCGTCTATTTATATATCAGAACTTCGGGAGACTTAAATTTTCATTGATTTTGAATTTGAACACTCGCTAAAACAAAATGTCCAACTTTGGGTTTAGAACAGATATGAAAAAAAGTATAKATATCCATCAAGGACTTTGGTGGAGACTTCACTTTTATCCGTGAGTTGAAATCTTGCCGAGAAAAATGTCTAAATTTGAGTTTACAACAGACACAAAATTGTAGTTTGAGAATACATCAAAGCTTCGGGGAAAGTTTTAAATTTGTCGCGTCTTTTCAAGAAAAAGCGTAGTCGGCCAAATAGCTTTTCTTCAGAACAGAATTTGAAGAGTATTCTCAAATGTAAGGAGGACCTTAGGTAAAATTAATTTATTGGAAGAGGAGGAGGAGATCCTCATCTTAGATCAAATTCATTGTTAGTGGGAGAGTGAAGATTTCTGTGATAACTTCCTCAAATTTTAGGGTTCTTTAGATTTGGCGAATCGTAGAGGCATACATTTTAGCGTAAACTGATCTCAAACTAGCAAGGGAACTCTGCTTTTTGCAGCTTGACTTGACTCTTCAAAGCTTTACGTCTTTCCAAAATATTGCGAATCTTCCAAATACTGTTAAGAAAGAAATGGGAAGCAGTTCAGCGGTGAAAAGTTTTAAAAGATCACTTTCAGTGGATGCCAGTCCACAAAGGCATCGAGGGTAATAGATAACGAGATTGCCAAGAAGCCAAGAATAGTGTATGGCTAACATCAGAAAACAACATGGGAAACCCATGCATTGTCTTTACGACGATCTCGACAGAAGCATGGTAAAGAATATCGAAATCCGATAGAACGAGCTACCTGGGTGCAAAACTGTAAAAGTCATGTGCAAAGCGGAACGAACGAAATTCCTATTGGCACTCGATAGAAGGGGGTGTAGGAAAATGATCGGAATACTAACTGGTCACTTTCTAGTAGCGACACACGTCCACAAGATGTGACTGACAGATCAAGAAGACTGGAACATCTCTTGTGCATTTGTCCCGCACTGGCAAGACTACACTGTACGCAACTGGGACCCCCACGGTATCGATAGCTTCACCGCGAAGACTATTAAAAATTGAATTTTATAAGCAAATACTTTCGAATCCTAACAGAACTTAAAATAATTTCAAAACCCTTCARCAATTGAGATCTTAGAATGAAGGATATTCCAGCTACTTTTGTCAAAAATATTTGCTTCAGAACAGCATAGATTTTACCTTCAAAGGTATCTGTATTAAAAAAACAAAATTTCTGGTTGAGAATATAGCAACTTTGGCCCGGAAAACTGTTAGTATCCATTTAGAAATAAATAAAAGAATACTGACATTCATTTTCCAATGTAATTTGATACAGCCACATACGAAAATGAGGAGAGAAAGGAAGATGTACCCTTTCAATTGAAACTCCATACAATGASGCCTATCCCCACATAAACTCGCTTCGCCAAGCTCATTTGTGYGCTTTAATAATTGCAAAGAATGAGAACACTTCAAATTTCATTTGAGCGCTATCCTTCGGGCCATTCAACTGCTTTGCTTGCTTTATGTGCTTATT
>NW_017535408.1:78498-81252 GCF_001853355.1 Bactrocera latifrons
TTCTTGGGAAGTAAAAGATGTGTGTCAAATTTCAGATCGATATCTCAAAAATTGATGGAGTAATTCGCGTATACATATGTATAGACAGGATGTGCCTTGAATTGAATATTATTCAATGYTTCCTTTTGTGTGTTATGAACTATATGGCCAACTTAGGGGTAAAAATAAAAATACAGACATACATATGTATGCGAGTTCTTTCCATTTAAAGTTCATTTCTCGACAAGGAGTTGCTTTGAGGTCTTGTGAAATAATTTCTGGCACTACAAYCTTAGTGAACACTAAACTTCCTCAGTTGACTCTACCCTCTCCGTGATCACGTCTGTTGCACATCCCATGTGCAGACTAGTCGCTATGCTACTGAAAGAACCAACCATTCGAAACTTGGACGCTCTTGCTTTCATTGTACACGCGTGCATATCGGTTCGAAGGATCTTTTCGCTGGAGCATCATCTTCATTGTGAACGAAATKACTTAACCAGCACATTCGTCGGTTTTTTATCCGTTTAACTATATCCATTCCGCCGTAGAGCTCATACACATCGGTATAGTTGGTGCGGAATCTTCTTTATCCGTCGAGGTACTGCTTTCACTATTTCGCAGTTTCGAGAAGTGTTTCTACCAAATTTCGAGTTGACTTGTGTGGGAAGTGTTGATTTTCTGCTTTCAGTCAAAAAAATTGGCGACAAAAGTACATTGAGAACTCCAAAATGTGTACGGAGGTGCTTCCCCAAGAGAAACAATGTGCTGTAATTGGTTTTATTGCTTCACAGGCGGGGATTTAGATATTGATTGATCGTGCAAAGGAAGATTAGTAACCTTCGAAAGCGGTGCATAGAAGTTCTTGTTAGATAAGGAGCTGCGTCAAACATAAGAAGAGCTTGCTTCAGTATTGGGAGTCATCCGCCAAGCCATTTTAAAGCGTCTATATGCGCTGGGAATAATTCAGAAACAGTGAACTTGGGTTCTTTATAACCTCAATACTAGTAGGGGCACGTGAATCTGCTCCTTGGCCTTCACCATCCGCTAGATTACCCGGATATTACACTGTCCATTTATTATTTGTTCTTGACCTCAATACCTCAATATCGGGTGAGGCAGGGAAAAGAGATTCTGYTGATTGATAATACTCGGCCTCACCTTACCAAACCTGTTCAAACTTGATTCGCCATATACTGGATTATCCAACTATTATTTGCAAAAGCAATTTCACTCACAAGACGCCATCGAAAATTTGATTMTTGATTCTTCTAAAGCATCAAAAGATGATCAGTTTTTTCAATTTTTTTTCTTCTCCCTCAAAAGTTTCCTACAGGATACCACATCTATACTATACTAAATATATTTTCATATATTTTTTATAAGTGAACATTTTTTATTTTTTATAGACGAAATAGTTTATTACAGGTCTTTTTACCTACCACTATTTCATATWTTTKCTATAAGTAYATTTTTAAAAAAYTTRTTTGGARGCGCAACAATTTCCTATAGGGCACYTAGCCTACTAATATTTTCATATATTTTCTATAAATGAACAATTTTATTTTTCTTGAGGGCGCAAMAATTTCCTACAGGGCACTTAATCGCCTACTGCATTTCGCATACAAATTTAGTCATTAACACATAATCAAATAAATAACGGGAAAAAAGCGTACACAATCATTAAAGCAAACATTATTAATACATTTTTAATGCCGAATAATTAAAAAATTAAATGTATGCCTTTATCGCTGCTCATTAAACCAAAGCAAAGGAAAAAAATGAATGGGACAAATAAAAAAAAAAAATTAAAATAAAACAAACAGCGGTGAGTGTGAGCATATTAAGTGTAAACGGCAAATATTGCAAAAATGCGATATAATTYCATTTTATCGACAAATAATTGCAATCCCATTAGGGACGAGCGCCAGAGCACACCGGTGATCTGCCGCACGGGCGCTTCTGCAGTGCGCCAATTAAGCGTGCTTTACGATGCCACGCACACATGCAAGGCGCAAGCACCGACGGCATTCGCGCGACGCGTGAAATCGTGCTCATTATGTAAATGCGAAACTTAAAATATTTAATAATAATTGAGCGCGAAAATGCGATAGCGGTGACCTGTGTGACACACATGCCCCTTGCACACATACTCACGCATATATGGCTGTTTAAATGAGTGTGAGTATGTGTACCTCCAACTCCTTTAATTGCATTATAGACGCACATTCATGCGTTAATTGCASGTSGCTGGACAAACACATTCAAACACSCACTTGCAGTGAGAGCGTTGTATAGGCAGCTGGAGGGATACATAGAAGGACAAACGGTAGMGCTGGACAATCACAATTAAATAGTAACCGCACACATGTGCAGCAGCCGTTGTAGCAAAGTCTCCTTGTTGCAAGTGTTTTTGCGTTCTCTGTTGTTAGTGCTGTTGTCATTGCTTTTTCTACTTTTTTCCATGCTATTGTCCCTTCGCTGATCCTCTCGAGTGTAAGGCAATGTTGCTGGTATTAATTTCAACTTATTGAGTTGTCGTTGCGTTCTTTTTGTTGCAATTTTTTGTGGTCTACTTTATTGTGCGCCGTGTGCGTATGTGTATGCGTGCGTCGCACTTAATTAAGCCTATATGTAGATTTATTTAATGATATTTTTAAAGGATTTCTTTTGCGCGCGCGTGTGGGGATTACTTAGAATGCTTCGGCGGGTTAACTGGCTTTTGCTTTTAAGAAAAATAGCGCGTTGAAAATATTATGAAAATAAAATAAATTA
>NW_017535408.1:81758-86770 GCF_001853355.1 Bactrocera latifrons
AGCATAAAGATTTGTAGTGATAGTGTTGTCGCATCTCTGCARAAGTCATTGCTTTGAAGCAAACTAAATTTGGTGATCAGTGTAATGACTAGCCACTGAGCATCATTACACAGGGCGACGCTGTCGCGTTGCGGTCACAAGTCAGAAAACTATGCTGCGYGTACTTGCTACCATATTTCTCACAAACATTTCTTGCTGACGCATTTGACCACTTCCGCTGCTCGCCTTGGCTTTTGTACGGTCGCAACTTTTTGACCTCAATTGTGTAAATGTGGTTGTTGTAATGCTTGTAGGGGCTATAAATTGTTGGACATTTGTACAAATGTACCTGAATTTTATACGCTACTTAGTTGCTGGTGTCAAAGCTGTTGGTAATTAAGTGGTCAGACTGAAGACTTGTTCTGGGTAAAAACTYTACTCTTGGTAACGCTTTGCTTCGTAAAGCTTCAAAACAGTTATTTAGTTGAATTTTATACAAAAGYGGGCATAGGTACCTTAATTGCTTGCTAAGTTTTCTCAAAATGATTATACCAAGCTTTGAAACTTATAATCGTTGTTTGTTCGRTTCGCTACTCTCTAAGTATTGGTGAATATTGTATGGTAAAATTTTTCATTAGATATCTTCTTGAATATTTGCACAGATTATTTTCCAAAGCTTCATTATAATCTCCGAAGAACTTGATCAGATCGAACACCAATAGCATACCAAACGGACTGATCAAAATGAGGTCCTTGTATTGGAAACTTTTTTATTTTAATAGATATTTTCAAGAAATTTCGTACAGATTATTTTCCAAAGCGTCGTTATAATCTCAGAGGAAATTTTACAGATCGGACCCCTAAAACATAGAGCTGCCATACAAACTGACTCATCAAAATTAAGTACTTGTATGGAGWACTTTGTTATTTCGCAACATAACTTCACGAAATTTAACACAGATTATTCTCTGAGAAAACAACACAATCTCCGAAAAAATTATTCAAATCGGACCACTATAGCATACAGCTGCCATACAAATTGAATGAACGGAATCAAGTGYCTRTATGGAAAACTTTWGTATTTGATAAGATATTTTCACTAAATTTGGGTTGAATTATTCTCTAAGCTAGCAGTATAAGTTCCAAAGAAATCGTTGCGATCGGACTTCTTTATCATATAGCTGTTATACAAACTGATTGATCAAAATCAAAATCGTGTAAGAAAAAAAAATCTRTTAAAAAAATTATAGCCGAAGTTAGGGTGTTTTCTAATTTAATAAGCATTTCTGAAACTTAGTAAATTTTTCGAATTTTCTAAGTGGAAAAAACTGAAAAAAGGCTTAAATTATTATATTATTTTATTTATTCATTTAATTTTTTTTTATTTTCAGAAGATCCCTTTGAAGGCTGAAGTTTTAAATGAACGCTCAAAGCAGTATTTATTAAAATCCACATTCGATGTACAGCAAGTAATGTAAAGAACTGCGATTTCACTTGGAATCTACTCACAAATTTGAGAGAGGATTATTGCCAGCTTTGTTTGCAGATCTATCTTGTCATATGTCAGTAGTCATTTATCAATTGTCAGGCGTCAGTTGTCAGCTATCATTTGTCAGTTATCAGCTGCTGACAGACAACTGGGAGTAGTTATAAGCACTTTAGGTGCACTGTGATKTATTTAAGAAATTTTTAAGTGAATTTTAGTGAATTCTTTATCTTTTTTTTGGGTAGAAAACCACTTTCTTACAGTGAAAGCTTTTCTAAATTCAGTGCAGTATTAGTTTAMAACTTTTATTATTTGACATATATGACACTAACTGTATAGGTACATTTTTGTTTCAATGATAAAAAACTGTCAAAAGTAGTACCCTTCCAAATGATTTAGAAATCAGTTAGCTGATTTTTTAATAAATATATATAAGATCCTTWAATTATATTTTTGCAAAACTAAGTTTTTTGTCGAAAATAATTATTTACGCTTAACTTTTAATTTCAACCGTTGATGCTACAATCGCGTTTGTTTTAATATATTCTTTGATGAGTTAAAACGAAAAGCTGACRAAAAGCAGTTATTTCAACTTAGCGCTTYCTACTTGTTAAGCGTTGAGTTTAARCCTTTTGGGATCGTACGATCTCTATTTGATGGCCAATTGCAAAATTGGAAAATATTGAATATATTTAAAACCTTCTCATGACATTTTTCAACTGAAAACMATTTACTTTTTATAAAGAAAATATTTAAGCTTTTCAATATTAAATATTTAAAAATCGTACAAAATCATAATAAACTAAAAAATAGTTTTTTAATTAAAAAATGTGTATGCCGTACACGTTTCATACGCATAAAGTCGCTAAAGCTTTTGTTTGGCGCAAATGAGCGCTCGCTAAACCGAGCCTGTAGTTAGCTCCAGTATTTATTATAGCGGTGCCTTTTTTTTTAAATCATAAAATGTTGTGTTTATCATTTTGTAAAAGGTCGCTATTATATATAAATAAATATAATATTATATRTTAACAAATGTTATTATCTATGTGACTTCCTTCCTTAAGCTRCTTACTGCTATAAAATTACTGTTGACTTCATTGCTATTACCTGTTTAATATAGTTGAAGAATTTGTGCTGTCTTCATAGGTGAAGACTCTATAGATTCGAAAAGATTTTAATAGATTTCGAGCAGCTTAGTGGCTGTATATTTTCGAAATATTCAGTAAATCCTTTGTGCACTGCAAAAGAAATAGAAAAAAGTAATTAAAARTATTTTCGAATCATTATGAGCATTTATATAGCAGATAGCAGTAAGCTCTTAATATGTTCTCATAAAAATGTAAATGTTCGCAATGAAAAATATATGTTGAAATATATAAATAAATAAATAAAATTGAACTCAATTTTAGTATTTTTTTATGAATTAATAATACTTTTTGTAAAGAAATATTGAAAGTTCTTTAAGAATATGTAGCGATTCCTCGGCAAGTAGCTAAATGCAACAACCTAAATGGTTAAAACAGATATACCGAGGTGTCCAAGGGGAGARAATATGTTTTTTACAAGGATCTTAATATCTCTCTTTCCATACGTCTACTAAGCTCTGCTAGCCGTTTTCAGTAGCAGTAGAAATAGAGTCTTTCTCCGTTCAAGRAATAGAGAAGCCTTATGGATTTCTAATAAATGACTACCGTAGGATACAGAGAGAGCTATCATATACACGGGCTGCATTGCCAGCTTTGTCGTTGTCAAAGATAACAAGTRTTAAAAGGCTTTTAGAGCACGCATTAGAAATGGGATGTCCCATAACAATATTTGCCTTAGATGGAACTCAAAAGTAGTAAGGAAATAGTTTTACATTTTCTCTACGAGTGCCTCACTCTATCACAATCCCGACGTAGAACTATTGGAATCCATCAGGTATCTATCTTTGAAACTATATCTCTAAAGAAAGCATAACGGAGATAACTAGTTTCATCGCGGCCACCAAATGGCTAAAATAGTGTATCAGTGGCGAATTTAGCGTTAATTGGGCATGAAGAGATAACCTAAGCTTTAAATTTTATCACTAGAAATGGCACTCACCACAGTATCTTGGGATTCTTAGCTGTTTGATCAGTACAGTGCATGGCACGGCAAGCTTTTTAAGCAAAAAAATACGTGTGAGAGTAAAAAAAAATCCAGAACAACAGCATAGAACTAACAGTAAGTAAAGAGTCTTCCAACATGTTCAACAAAAAAGGTTTSTCTCTGCTACTTTTGACTTCCTACGCAAATATTCTTATTTCGCAGTGTTGCATAGCAATGTGTTGTGGAATGTTTTCTTGTACATATTCAGTGTCTTTTCGTTTTATGCATGATAATTTTATTGCCTGTAGACTTGTGGCAAGTAGCTGACTGAAATGTTTGATAGCGTTCGAAGTTGAAGCTGTTGCAAGGCTTTGTCAGCAAAATAATTTTTGTTTTTTTTTAGAAATGGAGAAACGTTGGAACAGTAATGTAGCTAGATCTTCTAAAAAATTTTGTACAACACGAAATTCTAAGAGTTACTTCGTGCGCGACAACGGTGTTTAGTAAGGGGAGATTATTTGTAGAGACATGGTGTTCAGGAAGAAAAAAAACTCTTATGTYATAATATTATATAAGTACAAAAGATTTGTGATTGTGTTTTATAAATTATTTCGGCTAAGTGACTTGAATAAATTCCAGCCAATCTCCATGAGGTTTCCACCTTACCCTCCTCCATACAACACTGACGCTTGTTCATGCTTATTGGACAGAGCCTCATAATAATTTCTACAATTGCACAGAGCAAGTAGTWCATAGATCTCTTGTGTTCCTCTCTAGGCCAGAAGGATCTGGGAAACACACAGAAGCTGGGCGTCGCCAGCCAGCTATATGACACATTGACCGACCGCTGCAGCTGTGCCGGTATAATATCATCATGACTTGAATGAATTTAGCGTGCAAGTAATATTTCGTTCATTCAAAAGATACAAGAAGGCTATGAGAGCTCTCAAAGCTTCAGTGGCACTTTTACAGCAGGGAGGCTCAACGGAAAATGAGCAGCAGTAGTTGCAAGGACTCCTCGTTTCGCATGTTCCAACTACAATTCGCATTTCTCAGATGTCCCAGTTGTTGAATGTGCCTAAACTTTGATGATGCATGACATCCTTGTATACTACTGCAGAAGGCACCTCACGAGACTTTTTTGGTTTCCTCAGCTGAGACTTGTATATTATATGTCCAATYTTGCCCTATACAGCAATCAATTGTCGTTAGATCCACTTCGAGCGGCATTCTGGAAGAGTTTTCCGCTCAAAGATCTGATACCTGTTAGTGCCAATGGCTGCCAAAGGAGGTTTCCTTTAACTTTATGAGTTTTCAGAGGACAGTAGCTTTGAAGAGTAGTCCTATTCACAAAAAATATGCAACCCGCAGACTCCCTGTCAGATATCGATTGATTTGACTCGGTGCTAAGTTGTTCCTGCAACATAGTATCGCATAGCAAAAAATACCTCAGAGTAGTCTAACTAATCGGATCAAA
>NW_017535408.1:86806-90655 GCF_001853355.1 Bactrocera latifrons
TTTGGGAAAAAAAAAAAAAAAAAAAAAAAAAAAAAAAAAAAAAAAAAAAAAAAAAAAAAAAAAAAAAAAAAAAAAAAAAAAAAAACAAGCGCCTAATACCTTGTGAGCAACACACCGCCATACACGAACGCAACGCTGTGGTCAAGTGCTGCAAAACACACCAATTTGCTGTTGCAGCAACCAATAAATTTAATTTGCACCGCTAATTTATCCTGGCAAAAAGCAAATTTAGTTGTTGAACACCACACACTGGAGATGAATGATTAAAAGCGCGCCCACCACACAACCACATCACGCTCAGTTATACGCACACCCACGCCGCGCCACCCACAACCAGCCGCCGACACAACCGAAAAACGCGCAACGCATACAATTAATTTAGCGCACAATCAAACCGCCACAACGCCGCGCAATAACACTAAAAGATTTGCCATGTTGGTCCACCCATGCAGCAGCGCCACCCGCCAACRCTTGTGCTTTGCCCAGCACTTCAGCGCGTAATGTGTGCAAATTGCTGCAATGAACGTTAGCCGGCTTTTAGGCTTTTAGCCGTGCAATGCGGCGCTGCGCTTGCAGTTTTATACACTAGTGTTGTTGTTGGTTTGGTTGCAGCATTTCATTTGGTCGGCGGTGGATCAACCTTAATTGATCGTTTGGTATTTTGTTTGAGGATAACCGGCGAGTGGCTCTGCGTGGGTTTGGCCAAATGCGTTAAATTACGTTACACCCCGAAAAGTATGCAACGAGGCAGAAAAAAATGTAAACACATACACATGCACACACAAACACAACTAAATTGTTTAACGGTAKAATACTTGAAATTACATTTAACCGCAACAAGCTGACACGCACACACAGACAAGCCTCAGTCTACGAATATGTACCTATCTATACATATAGGCCCGATGTATATATATCTTGTCGTGATATATACATRAATACTCGCAGTCTCGTTTGTTGCACTCGACATGAAAATCTATGGCAAACAGGATAATTGGCAAATTAAAATGTGTTGCCATTATTAATGAATGCTTGCCACTGTCCATTACAGTTAGCGTTTAGTATTGTTGTTGTTGTTCCGTTTTTATTGTTGTTTACTGCATATTGCTTTTAAATTTTATTTTATGCCTTCAATTTACCGTTTGAATGTATTTCGTTACAAATTTGGCGTTGAAAGTATAAAAGCGGCTAAAATAGGAGAGCTTTGGGACTCCATAGAATACTTAGAAACTCCAAAAAGCAAGATTTTGAGATTTTCTGGAGCAATTAGTAATACGTGTTCAGATATCAGAGCTACTTACTGTAGTAAATGATTGAAAATGATAGATTTTCGAATATATTTTGAGTTTTCAAATAAATGATCGTCGAGACTCGTTGGAGTTTCAGCAGTTTATTTAGATATAATATTTTWGAGAATCTTTGGAGTGCTCAGAGCTTCCAAATAACAAATTTTCGAAACTCGTTATTTTACTTAAAGATTCCAAATAATAGATTCGAGGCGCGTTGAAGTACCTAGAATTGCAAATATCAAAAGAATATTTTGAGTTTTCAAATTGAATTGATTTTCGAGACTCGTTAGAGTTTCAGTATWTTGTATGAATATTTTCGACTCAATAATCCTAATAACATAATTTCGAAACTCGTTATAACTTAATGAAAAGTACCTAGGATATTCGATTCCCAAGACGCGTTGGAGTATCTAGGACACATAAATTAGAATTTCGAGGCTCGTCAGGCTTGAGACCCGTYGTACTTCTCAGAAATCCCAAATAYAAATACGCATGTCAGTGCAGTGTCGAGCCTCGTTATACTTCTCAGAAAAGTCCAGATTAGAATTTCGAGACTCGGCAACTTTTGGGYCCACATAGGCCTCTTTCATCATGATCAACTTTGAATTATAAAATGAATAAGTCTTGCGCTTCAATATATCCTAATAGTAAGCTTCATTTATAATTTATAATAAATGACTTCCAGTTATAGGAATGGGCGAAAAATAAAAACCAAATTATAAAAAGAAGTCAAAARAAAGCTTAGACATGAGAAAAGTTACCAAAGCAGTCGATTGAGTAATTTAATAGATTTTAAAAGCCCAATCCAAAGAAATAGCTTTCATATAATATACATACAATAGCATATGTCTTTTGTTACCACGAACCCGAATTTTGCTTGAAGACTACATCTAMAGGTTTTACTTTAATCTTTCTTTCAAAGCTTTTGATTGATAATACTAGWAAAAGTGGGTATAKCAGAGTTTTCTTRRCGTATATATTCACCAAACATTTAGTTCGATCGCCTTTCAACTATCAAACCACAGCAGGATCTTCTAAGCCACCATAAAGTTATTATTTTAGAAGCTGTCAAGAGGTAGAAGAAGAAGATGCTGCAAGGCTATTTATAAAAAAAAAATTAATCGCAAGTATCGGTGGCGGGTGTTTTGAATAATATTTATTTATTTTGCGCAATAGAAAAGGCACTGACAAGATGATTCCAGGAGGCTTTCCTTCAAATAGCTTTGGCAAGAAGTGTTGGATAGAATATTAAGCCGCGTGTGAACTTATTTGACATAATCCAGTCAGAACATCTATAATTGCGGCGAGATTGATTTAACTAAGACCTAGTAGTACCGGAGGACCTTTTACGGTTCTCTCAGGTCCAGAAGGATCTCGCAGTCCCATAAGTCTGTGAAGGTTCTCAGCTAGACCGAATGATCTCAATTGAACGCGCACCTTAGAGGAGTGCTAGGAATGACAGAGAGAGGAAAAACGAGTCTGCTGATTGTGTTGAGAACTAAATTATTCGAAAACATATCCCATAGCCTTTTAGTGAATAGTATATAGGCATTTATATGTCTTCATTACATAACTGMTTCCACATTGAGGCACACACATACACACATAAAAGAATATAGACAGCGAGGAAACCACGTTGTAAACATTAAAACCTGGAGTTGGGAACATTTTTTGTGGCATGTGGTTTTTGCATCATTGACAGCCGGTTTAATCGCTGCACTATCATACACTCGTGTCTTGCCAACACACACACACACACCGATACAAACGTGAACACATATACTTGTATGGTTGTTGCTATTATTGCTGCCAGCGCAAGTAATTGTTGTAATAGTTGTGGATGGCAACGATAGACAGGTAATCCAGACATTTAAATGCGCAGTAAAACAACAACAGCAACAACAAACATGATTACAAAGGTGAATCGGGTCACAAAAGGGTTAAATGCAATTATTTTTATTTGTTTATCGCTGCTGCTAACCACTACTGACATCATTTCTCGTAACGTAGCACGGCTGCTGTTGTTGTTTTTGTTGTTTTCGGTTCAGCACCTTTTTATTTTCTTCCACAACCAACRACAATTTGTACAACACTTTACCCCCAGCAATTTGTTGTTGCGTTGTTGTTGKTATTATCCGTATGTTACAGGCATTTTATTTTTATTATAACGAGTTGGTTGTAAAAATTTATTATTATCACATTGTTAAATGTGCGAGATAAATACAAATTAATTGTGTGTGCGCGGCAAAGTGACCGAATCTGTAAATTCTCGACAAAGCGGCTTATAACTGTACGAGCATGTTGCATAGAATGACAATGCGACACAATTTAGATGTTAAAATGAAATATAATAATAATTAACAATAATTGAATTTTATTGCGCAGCACTGTAGCGCGCTAGATAAGTAGTTATATGATCATGCTGAGCTACTTAGCATACTTTTAGGCGTTAATAGATTATTTTCCATATTAGTATGCGCACTTTGTTGATACAATAAAAGTTTATTGATTTTAATAACAATTTCGATATTAATTTTTTTTCAAAATAACTGTTAATATA
>NW_017535408.1:93592-100542 GCF_001853355.1 Bactrocera latifrons
CACAATTAATTAAAATTTACAAGAACATTTTTAACCAATTAATCACCAAACAAGTAACCCCCTTCTCACTTACATRCTCTCCAGCACATTGGTATGTCCAAAACCATTGATTTTCACATTGCCCAACTCCACTTTTAGATTGATCGCATTGCTGTTGCCTTGCGTAATACGTATCCGGTTTAGGTAGAATGGATCGAAGCTTTTGATACTGTCTAAGCCGGGTATGCCTGCAAAGCGGCGTTAACCAAATAAATCAGAAAATAATTACAAGCAAGCGCTGCAAATTGCTTGTGGCATGCAACGCTGGTAAATTTCCACTGTCATCTAGTTACTTACCGTCATTTAGTTTATCGAATAGTTGTTGTATGCTATGCGTGGAACAGTTTAGAAAATTTTTGTCAGCTATCTGACATTGCCTGATATAATCTGCTGTGGAAGATTAGAARAGCCGGTGTATTTTGTGATTCAAGCAACTATATATCTAATAATGATCATTGTATGCACAAAAATGTTATATAATGTTTTTTAGTTATTTATTTATACATATTTTTGAATGTTATTGTTTTCTCAAGTTAAGAAGGGAAATTTTAATGGTGGTGCTTTTGTAATAAAAGTATAAATCCACTGCTTATGAAGAGARAGAGAATAGCAGTGAAAGCTGCTGGAAGTCTCTTTGTCATAAAGTCTAAACAACTGCAAGTTTTCTTATAATTTATCTATACTCAATTATAGCCTTAAATTTAGCAACCCCAGCAGAGTTAAATAACTTTATGCTAACTATGCTTAACTATGATGCTTAACTATGATGCTCAGTTCAGAAGCTCCGACATTTTTGTAATATTTCTGGGTTTTTGATAATAACCGATTTTCCAGATTCATTGTGACTATATTTTGACTTGTTCTTCAAGGCAACTTATTGCGCAATACTCAAGTATTTGGTCTACAATAGGTAACGGTCTTTGTTTATTTATGGACTTAAAATGAATCTGGTGACATTCTCTCCAAGAATCTGCAAATTTGTCGAAATGAGTCGAAGCAGAAACTTAGCTGAGTGACGACTTTCCGGACACGGTCTCAGTGAAAATCAAGCATCAAGGATTGGTATGCTAAGTTTAGACGTGGTGGAGGGAGCACCGAAGGCGGTGAACGCAGTGAAAGATATCAGGATATCAACTGTAAGTCTAGATCATATTATTCATCAACATCTGGGTAAGAGAAAGCTATGTGCAAAGCGGTGCCGCCAAAGCTCACTTTTGATTAAAAACAGCGACCAGTTGATTCAGAGATTTGGAGATGTTCAAGYGTAATCAATTTTTACTGAYTACCTTCAAAAARGAAGYTCCGCCAACAGYGTCTAYAAGRAAGCGTTATAGTCTCGTTCTAAGGACCAAATCGGCGAAAACGAACGTATGTCACAAGTCAACGATGACGATGGCACAAATTCATTAATTGAGCTTCGCATAACTTCAGGATTCACCGTATTGTCCATAACTGGCCAACAGCAGCTATTTTCTTTTCTCAAATCTCAAAAGAACGCTCGCTGGRAAGAAATTTCCGTTGAAGAAAGAGGTGATAGTCAAAACTGAGGTCTGTTATGAAGCAAAGGACAAGTGTACTCCCAAATGGTATCGAAAAGTTAGAAAGATGCTATAATTAGTACATCATCCTTGAAGGAAATAATGTTGAATAGAAAAAAAAATTGAATTTTGCATCATAAATATGTTTTACTGTGGTAGGTTGGGGACTTTGGAATTAGGCTGTTATAACGGGTGATCCAGACARTAGATGTATTTTTTCAAAAGCCTTTTTCATCAGAATATAATATTTTCAATTGAGCGCAGTTATATAATTATGATCGCTGCTCTATATTACTGCCTGCTTATTTTATATTTTGCCATACCAAATTTGTAGTGAATCAAGTTCTAAGGTGACATGTAGAGTTTTGGAACAAATCATTTTGGACAACTAGTTACTTATGTTTCCTAATTCTACTAAAAAGAGTACACTTGAATTTTCTCTTGAGAATATTTCGAATGGCGAGCAGATTTGAGGAGACTGAGAAAGATACAAAAGACAAGAGAATTGCAAGTATTACTTAAACCCTTTCAAGGTTAATTATGTATTATTTTGTGGAATTTTGTATGCGATCTTTTTTTTTTTTATAAATAATTTTTTAGTGATATTTTGTCTCCCTTTTTTAATATTAATTTTTTATTGAAGATTTTTTTTTTTTTGCTTTACTATATATTTCGTATTCACATTTCACTTCTCTAAATTTTTTGTCAATATTTCACTCTTTCATTTGAAGACACTTACGCGGTTCTGTGAGAAATTTTTCATCATCGGCTCTAACGGTATTAATATAGCACATTATAAATAAGCAGAAACACAAAATTTGCGACATTTTGGAATGCGTGGTACTCAAGTTAGTGTTCAGCAAAGTAGACGAAGTAATTGCTTTTATATTTTTAAACTAAAAAACAACAACTTTTTATTACTTGTTACAAGAAGAACTTTAATTAAGTATTATTTTAGTATAATTTTTGTCACTTGAACACCGTTAGAACAAGCAAAAACCGTCGCGCCGTGCTTACAAACACCGACTGAACAGCCAATAGCTGTGCGGCAAACACCACCTACCAACGTTACTTGGTCTAAGCAGCAAAGTTTTGGAAAAAGTTTTATGGAAACAATGCTTTGTTGCAACTGTTTGTGGTGTTGTTTTTGTTATGCTTGTTATCATAATCGATTGCAAACTCGATACAAAGTCCGTTGACGCGACCACCGATGTTTGGCTAACTCGCCATCGAAGATTTCGCAATCGAATTTTGCACAGTTGCAATGACAACAGCAYCCAACAGCAGCAAGAGTAACAAAAACATAAAAAATATGCAAAACAAACGTAGCAGACAGAAACAAGCTTTGCMAGCAAGCAACCAGTATCCATACGCTTGCCAATCACACAGCAATTGAAGCAAAAGCAAAGAAAGAAAAYCAAAATTATAACCGCAGTTTCATTAGCGGTAAATATCAGCTGTAAAGCGCGCCAAAATGTAAAAGCTCGCTTGCGCGCTGCAACACAAGCGTGTGGTGTGATTGCGCGTCGCTTCAGCTGTTGCATTAATGAGCGGCGCTTGATTGTGTTGTGCGCATGCGCGACCAACTAACCGACTGCTGACCACTTTGTGAGTTATTAGATCAGGCAAGTTGGTTTTTGGCGCGCATTTCGACACTCGCAACAAGTTTACGTTATTGCAACAGCTCGGCGAAGGTGCATGCAGCTGCTGGTGACGTCGAAGCTGTTGCCGAGTTGCAGCAATGCAGTTGTTGCGCGCTGCGCTGGCTCGTGGCGCAATGATGGCATTGCCGCTCACCATAGCCAAATAGTGATCTTGTTGGCATGGCTGTGGTTAATATATTCGTTGCAAAAAACTAAATTTCACGCTTGAATGCGAATTCATTGATCAATATTGGTTGTGGCTGCCAACAAAATGATGTGCTWCTAGTAGCGATTTATGCAAAAGCTTTTTAAGCTTGAAATTAGCAGCTGRCCGATATCAAATATATTAAATAAGCAGGTTTATTAATTAATTTTCAAAACAGTGTCAGATAAATTATCAGTAYGATTTCTGTTTGTTTGTAGTTTACAGAATTCTACTGACATATTTTGTCATTTATTTAAAYCTTGTTTACTTAATTTGAATTTATAGATGTGGTTGCCATTATTGGAAMAAATTATGACATTGCTGCTGCATTAGAAATAATAAAGTAGATAAATATATTTCACTGAATAAATAGAGCTTGTAATAAAGTAGTCTAGTGGAATAARTTAGGAGATTGGAGTTTGAACGRTCAGTTTGTATGGCGGCTATATGCTATAGTGATTAGATCTGAATAATTCGTTCATATATTGTGTTGAGTAATAATTCGTACAAAATTTCATGAATATATCTCTTAAAATAAAAAAGTTTCCTATACAAAGACTTGAAGTGGGACGATCAGTTTGTATGACAGCTATATGTTATARTGATGAGATCTGGAAGATTTTTGCAGATACGAGAGCCCTCAGTAAGTAAAGATTATATTCATAATTTCGTGAAGATATTTTATCATATAAAAAAGTTTTCCATACCGATATTAAATTTTGATCGATCACTTTGTATGGTTGTTATATGCTACAGTTATCTGACCTAAACAGTATCTTCAAAGATTATAGCGCTACCTTGGCCAGTTACATGTGCCAAATTTCGTGAATATATCCCTACAAGTAAAAAAGTTTTTCATACAAGAACTTCATTCCGATCGTTCAGTTTATATGACAGCCATATGTTAGAGTTGTTTGATCTAAAAAATTTCTTCAGATATGATAGCCCTAATTGAGAAAATATTCTAGTTCAAAATTCGTAAAGTTATCTAGCCAAGCAAAAAAGTTTTCCATGCGAGAACCTTATTCCAATCGATCAGTTTGTATGACAGCTATATGCTATATAAGTCCAATTTCGCTGGTTCTTATAAATAAGCAGCTTCATGAAGAGGAAGGAGYATGTCCGAAATTTCGAATTGATAATTCAAAAATAATAATTATTTCGTGTATATATGTATTTTCTTTCTAAAGCCGCTCCAAAATTTGTTGCTGCTGAACAGCTGTTATTTCTTTCGTACAGCAAATTATGCACTGTAATACTTCATAGGCACAAACTCTGGAATATTGCTTGTATGTAGCGAAAATGTTATAAAAATGATGGTTATCGATGAACTTTCGACTTCTTTATTGGCGTAGACACCGCTCCTGCRGTTTAAACCGAGTCAAAGCCCTTTAGCTATATAAATAATAATTCGTAATTTTTGTCTGAGCAATTCTCAGCATTTCAAGCTATTGTTCCCACCAAATGCGTGGACTATCCATTCTATTTCTTACCGTAAATAGTATATGGCTTAATTAAAAATAGATAAAGGTATTTAGAGAAGCAGAAAAATGTGAGTGCCTATCTGCAGCAACCTATTCAGACACTTTAAAATACTAGAATACAAAATATTTCTACAAAATCATTATAACATTCAACTAAAAATTTCACAAGTTTCTTGACCCTTTTCAAACTAAATTTACAAAAMTACTTCATAAGCACTGTTGCCAGCTAAACACTTTCCCTTAAGAAMACCGCATACTCCTTTAAAAGTCGCTTATCTCGCTTAACAAGCAACCACTTATTGCTAAGAAATTTCTTGCGACTGTTGCTCATTGCGCTTATTGTTTCAAATCGGCTTTGATTTACCTTTTTGAGTATTAATTTGCCAAATAAATGTGCTTACCAATAAAGCCGCACAAAAAAAAAAAAAAACAAAAAAAATGGCTGAAGAAGACCAGCAGCACGGAAAGAAACTCCAACTGAGTGGCCGAAATCGAGTTGGAATCGCAACTAATAGGATTTGAGCGCCGGAGCTGGGGGTTTGTGGCGAAAGATAGTAGCGAACGCACACCTGCTTACCACACTAACTAACTAACTACATGTATGAGGCGCTGGCAAGGCAAGAACAAAGCGCTGTGTATGATGTATGGTATGCCGGAATTTGGACTCTCTGGCGCTACACCATACCTTTGCTAACCAACAGTTGTTGGAGCTAGCTGTGTTAAGCGCTGAAAAAGTCAGTTGCAGAAAAACGGGAAGATTGTGCTTTTTGACCCATGAAATGAGTTTTTGTGTGTATGTGTGTGTGGCTACATAAGCTATGGACCCCCGCACCGCTTGCGTGCTGACTTTTAGTACAAATTAAATTACTTTTTGACCAGCATGCAGTGTGGCATAGAAATGGTGCGGCTGCTGCGGTCTCCTCACACCCAGACCCACACACATTCACATTCATTAACGTGTTAGCCATTGCATTGTCCTTGTTGTTTTGTATGTTGTTGCTTTTTTTGGACTTGATTTTGCTTGGCTTGTCGGCCAAATGCCATTTGGCTCTGTGGCAATTGCAAATTCATATGTGAAATGAGTGGCAAATCTGCGGTCGCATTATAATTAATTTGTCGTTTACTCCCAACCATAAAATGCCCAGCAATGATACTTTCATATTTTCSTTTTTTCGGTTTTTTGGTTTTTGTAACGAAATATGCAAATTCGGTGCGGCTTTAAARTGTGGCACGCGTGGCAAGTAGAAATTATGAATATGCGCTGAGCTAAACAAAAAGCGTTGAGCGCATAAAAAATGCGACAAAAGGAAATGCGAGAGGTTGGATCTGCAAATACTTTCATTAACTCATAGATATACATATATATATATATGTGTATAGGTGTGTTGCTGTCTGTGCATGAGAATATGCGCGTGGCACACGCTCGGCGGGCAGCTGCACACAGTTGGCATAAGCAAAAGTGTCTAAGCCGATTTAATGAAACCGCATAAAATCGTTGATAACCGCAGGCAAAAACAAAAAACAAAAAAAACAAAAAAAAAAAAAAAAAAAAAAMAAAAAAAAAAAAAATGCGAAAATTCGAAAAAAAGTAGAAAGGCGAAAAGCAAATGAAAGAAAAAGGATTTTAGCAAACGGAAAAAAAATTGGTAAAAACTGTTGGCCAACATTTGTAGCGTGCAAATTATGAATGAACTTCAAGCCGAAAAAGTGCAGCTGGAAAATTTGTATGAATTTAGTTAAGTACTTATGTGGATGCAATAAATGGAGATATAGAGGATGCATAAATGGAGGTGTATGTATGCCATACTGTAAACATATATCCATGAGGTGCATATGATATGCGTTAGCAAGGTCGAAGCTTCTTATTACGCTACAAAAATTTGGAGAACTATATAAATATTTATGAGTCTAAATCAAATATGAGATAGCTTAAATAGTAGTTTATTAGGACCGGCGATCTGAAGTGGTATTCAAAATATTAAATTCATTACGTTGGACTGGACGGGACTGAATCTGACTGGAGTTTACTGAACTGAACTGT
>NW_017535408.1:101058-121898 GCF_001853355.1 Bactrocera latifrons
CTGAAACTTAACCCAAATTGGTATTTTCAACTAAAGGTATGCATATAATCAGTGATAAAGCTGAATTAGATATGCGGTAATGCTTAAAAAAACCAAAATTCGCTGCAATAACTCAAATTACTGTTCCAACTGGCTAACTAAAACTAATCAGCCTCAACGAAATTGGCATAGCGCCATACAAAAAACAATTATTGTCATTTTTATACATGTTTGTGCCGAAATTTTTGGTTTTACTGGCATACACAATATTTGCACCTAWTTTTTTAGTGGTTGTTGTTGGCTGCCATCTGTTAAAAAAGTTCCATCAAAAAAGCAAAAAGTACCATTTCATAAATCTACTTAGAGCTTTGCAGTTCATCAACACTTTGCATGACAAATATGCAGCGAGCCAATTTTTGTCGGATTCACATGCAATTTCATTTTACCTTTTCTCGAGCGACTTAACTTTTGGAGTTAAATTAATTTGGGCATTTGGATTTAAATTAATACCCGTAGCTTGGGGATTATGATGGCTAGCGTCCAGTAGTCGCAGAAATAAGAGAATTTTGGTGGAAAATAGAAAAAAAAAAAAGAAAAAACAAAAAAAAAAAAGCTTAAAATGCAAATCGTAAATACACAATTTAATATTGGTTGAAAAAAGTGGATAAATTGCGCTGGCAGTAATGACTTAATATTGGGTTAAAAAGTGGCAGAATTTCTATGAAGCTACTGCTGATTTCATATTGGATAAAAAAAAGAGGGTGAATTCCCATGAAGGAACCGAAAATGATATGTTTTAAATGGAAATATTTACATACAAATAATTATACGGAGAATATTATGAATATTATAGTAAGAAACAATTCTGACATCACATGGTTTCAAGACAGTATTTGGATGACCGCTGAACTATTTGATTTGAACTTTTGATTTTGATTTGAACTATTTGAACAATTTGAAATACCAAGTGTAGCTAAGTCCTTTTCCACCTCGTCCAAACTTCCAAAGAAGTGGAGGTCTTTCTCTTCCTCTGYTTCCMCCGGCGGGTACTGCCTCGAGTCCTCTGACYCAGTCAGCAGCGTCGCTGTCAYTTAATTCGTCGAACTATGTCAATGTCGTYGAATTTCTCTTACAGCTCATCCTTTRAACGATTGGAGTAGATTKAAAAAGTCGCACGATAGCGAATCGCCTYGTCTGAAACCTCGYCKGSYATCGAACAGCTCGGAGAAGTCCTTGCCAACGAAGTTTTCGATATTACTGCAAGCCAGTTTACACTACACAGCCGTATTATTTTTGCGYCGACCCCATTCAATGTATTATATAAATAACCAGTGTTGGTTTAGACGTGACTAGTTACGAACTAGTCATTCAGTTTTTGAGATATTACTCTGAGAATTTGCATACTTTCATTTTTAATCAAGAAACTGTTTACTTGTCGGAATGGCTGCAATCGGAATAATATAGTATATAGCTGTCATACAAACTGAATTATCGGAATCAGGTGCTTTTTGGTTTTAGGAAAACTTTTTTTCAGAACAAGGTATCTTCACGAAATTCAGTATTTACTTAAAAGAATGCCATAATCTGCGAATATATTATTCTGATCGGATCACTATAGCTTATAATCGCCATATAAACTGACCGATCACAAATCAGTTTTGTATGAAAAACTTTTTCATTTTACGAGATATCTGAACGAAATTTCGAGTAAACTAATATCCGAAACCATACTGCAACATTTGTAAAAAATTTTCAGATCGTACTACTATAGCATATAGTTTCCATACAAACTGASCTATCAAAATAAATATCTTGTATGGGAAACTTCTTTATTTATTAAGATATCTCAATAAAATTCGGTATGGAATATTATTCAAGATAATTCTTTAGTCTCGAAAATAATGTTTCAGATCCGACGACTACACCATATAGCTGCGATATAARCYGCACATTCAGAATCAACTTCTTRTATGAAAACTTTTATTTTTATGCCGAGCATCGGTGCTCACTCAGTTCATCAGCGTTTTTTATACTGTAGCGCAACATTCGCAGTCACTATAGCCAACGAACGTTACGGCAATTCATTAAATTAAGGATAATTAAGTGCTATGAATGCTGCATACTTTTTGCATGGGTTTTAATTATAACAACTTTACGCTTAAGCTTCAGTCCGCTGACGGTTAGGTAATAACAAATTACAAGAAGAACGACTTGGAACTTTATGGATGGGTCGCAGGGTTGTTAGGGCAGGCGCGAAGCCACACGAGACAAGTGGTGAACCGCGAAGCGAAAAGAAAGCAATATAAGTGAAGAAAAAAGAGAGAATTAGTAATAAGAGAAAACAAGAATTTATTAGCTTATTTGACGGAGTTTTAACTTCAGATGCGTGGAGGTGAGAAGTGAAGGGTTATACCATGGCTCTTCAAGCGCTTTATTAATTTTGGTTTGGCACAAAAAATCTAATGCCTAATTTAATAACGGATATTAAGAAATTATGCAACAAACTTTTAATCAACTTACAGTTTGTTGCSGTTGCAATGAAATTAATACTCGCTAATTTTCAAATATTTACACATAAATGAGTTTTCCAGCAAGTTGCCGGCAGTATTTCGAAATCTTTGTGAACAATATTTTTTGGGCAAACTTTCTGATTAAATGCAGCAACGCTTGAATGCACAAATATTTATGGCAACAAAATCAACGCAAGCTGCTGAGTAGGCGTCTGTGTACACACACACATCCACACTCGAACATAACTGTGAACAGCGAAACTTTCTTGCAGCTACTTAGCTGTGCATTTCCGCCAGCCATCACGGCAGACAAAGCGTGTGTGCTTTTGCACATGCAATCAAGGAAATGCATGCGACAGCAGATAAAAATCCACATCCGCCCGCCTGTGACATTGCAACGCCACCGGCAACACACACATACACTCACTCACACATAAGTGCAACGCGCCTTGCACTGGCCGTGTGGTCAAGACGACGACTTACTGTCGCTCAACTGGCGACTTACGATGCGGGGCGAAACATAGAAATAAATAAACTAAGCAAGAAGAGTAAAACTCTGCTGTGGCAGCAGGCAAAAAGCCGACTTTTCGCCCAAAAACTTGTTAAAAAAAAACTAAAAAAAAAAAAGTGTACGCCAACAAGCTGAGAAGCTGTGAAGCGCCGCAACTGACCACAAGCAGTGGCCAACAGCAGCGCCAGGCGGCAGTGTGGGCGACTGGTCACGTTTCAACGAGGATTTTCATGCATGTCCAGCCATATATCAGGCTATGTGACACTAGAAACTGAAATGTTGTTCGTGTATATGTGAATATGTGTGTCTGTGCTCACAACTAATGCGACTGCCGCACTGATTACGAAACGCAGCAGACTGAGCAAATTGAATAGCCCTAACCGCAACGAACGAACGAACACAAGCCAGCAAGTGTGTGCAAAAATGCAAGTGTAGGCGAAGGAAGATTTGAAATTCAAAGGAATTGCGCAGATTTTAGTTAAAAGTTGCTTGTGCATCATATAAGTGTATATGTGTAAGTGAGCGCAGCCTTCTTTTGATATTATATTTTTTGCTTAATATACTCAAGTGTGCTCTTTTATGCACAAGTAACATTTCTTTTGAGTTGTTTCTTGCCTACTTTTGCTGTACTCGAAAACTTGTCCGATTCATTAGGCAGCTGATGGCGTAGTGACTCTTATAACGGCGCTACCAAGCAACGCGGTAGCTAATTAGTTCACTTTGAGTGAGGAATTAAATTAGAAATTGTCTAAAATATATTTTTTTGTGAAAAAAATTTGGTTTAGAATATAAATCGTAATTTTTAAGGTATACTTTTAGGCGGTTCTGCGCTGAATTTATAATAAAGGTTATGTTTCGACTTTTTTTTAGCTCTGGGTACTCATTGTTGGTTCTTGTTGTGTGCAATATGGTCCTCCAATACCCTCTCCGCAAGAGTGAAATAATTCAACCAAGATCATAAAATTTTCTCCACCCTTGACACGAACCACAGATTATTAGCTAGGTGGAGGCTGAGAGAAAGCTGGTAATCTAATCTACTCATAAATTTGATTTCGCTCACGCCTACACTCTCCCTCTGAATGAAAATTGTACTAAGATATTGTCTAAAAAAATTTTTTCAAAAGAATTTTGGTTAAAAATCGCTGACTTTGGCTTTATAACATAAAGTTTATTTTTAAAAACATACTTTTAGGTGATCAGGTGACAAAAGTTTGTTTACGATGCAGCTTTAGAAGGTGTAATTATTATTTTTGTCATCTATTCTCACTAGAGCAGCTATGAAAACATAACAGGTTTTGACTTTGTAGCCCAAGMTAGATGGCTAATCACTTTTTGATCTCAAATCGTTGAACCTCACTTTGAGGGGTGTCTTTTTAAAGTTATCCAAAATCGGTGGATCCCACTTTGAGATATATTTGTCCTTTGTGTTAGCTATAGGTTCTTAAAAGGTAGTCTCCAGATCCCCATAGATGGACGAACTTTTTGAGTTCACCCCTGCGTTGGGTTGTCTATCGAGATATTTTAACCGCTATTGAGAAGGAAGAGGAATGTTTATTCCACCTCGCCTTTCTTTGTACAGCTTTGGCCGTGGACATGTTAACCACACCCCTTTACCGAACGGTTTCGCCCCGCCCACAGGTCCCTCGAAAGTATGAGTTTTCATAATCTCATTTCCAAATCATCTGTTGGAAGCTGCTTCAAATAGCTTGAGTAATGGGATTCGTGGCCGGAAACTGTATTACTGTAGGACAAAGTACACAATAGCTTGTATAGCTGCTATAAGAACCTTCTTCAAGTACTTTAAACGCTATATTCTATATCTGAACACTGTATTATTGCAAGACACAAGCAAGAAATTTATTTTTTTTATCGCTACGACTTATGTCTGCGAAGTCCAAGTGGCTGTTCGGACAGTGTAGTGTGTGCTCCGACACAAACGTGGTATCAATGTGTGCTCATGTGTTAGTTGGCCTTATCTTGCAATGAGCTGAYACTCACTTGTGTTAGAGATACTTGGCCGCATGTATGCCTATGTGTTGTTGCAAAGTTTTCAATGGACTTTTTCGCTTCCAAAGAGGTTTTTATTACAATCATTTTCTAGCGATTTCGACAAAATAATATTTCTTTACAATATATAGTTGCTTAAGATGTTTGGTCTGCGCTGCTATCACGCAGTTACTTTACTGTACTTTTTCATTAATTATGTGCGGCAACGAAAGGGATTTCGAAAGCCAACTAAGTAATTGGAAATGAAGAAATTAAATAAATTGTAAGTGGTGGCCGCCTAATTGTTAGAAGACTTTCTGAGAGTAATTTAGTAAAGCTATGCTATCAAAATTCCAATAAAAATTTTTCATACATAAAATTTAGTCTCAATTGATCAATAATTGTTCCCTAGAGAAACCGCTAAAATATCTAAAAAATTCTATTTTTTCTTATTTTCTCCAAAATTGCTGCCTACTTTTAGGCGCTACTAATGAGTTTGCCGCTCAAACAAAACTTAGATTTTCGCCGGCAGCGATTTTTACAGCAGTGTCTAGTGTAAATTTAGACATCACATGTATTTGGTTGTTATTTACGGTTTATTGCCTCAAAGCCGCTACCATACCTATACCATGCCACCATGTCTGGGACACTTTCTCGTCTCTGTTGAGGAAAATTGCCGTTTTACCGCCAAACTGTGAACTTTTCGGCTTCGCCAAGAATTTGCAAATGAATACTCGCAAAATAGTTTGGTAAATTGTTTAGAGATGCTTCATCAACACGTTTAGAATTACGACGAAACACCATACGTGCACAGTGTGTAGGTGTGTGTGTGTGTATGGTGTATTGCTTCAAGCGCGTCGGCTTCTTCGTGTGTCTGCTGGAGTGTATGGTTGTTGTTTGTTTTTCGAACAAAATTTATTGAGTTTAATTGGCTTTAAACTGATTGCGTTTGATGTGGCTAAATGCGGGTTTTGTGGCGACTATTTTATGGAAAGGATCGTTAGAGGTTCTTAGTCTAAATTTGAGTGGCTTAGAAAAGTATATTTTAGATGGATTATTAATAATAGTAAAACTGCTTTGTTAAGCAGTCAATGGAAAATTTTGGCTTGGGAATATGGGTAGGTCATCTCGTGTATCCAACTAAAGGCTCAAGCTTGTCTAATTGTAGATGGCTGAAGTGACGGAATCTTCCTCATGAAAAGCAGAAGGAAAACCTCTACTACTCTACCTCTGTAGTTAAGGCGATGGAGYTTTGAAGAATAGCCATCATCAGCAAAGGAACATCTACGACGTGGTTTTGGGGACCAAAGGTGATGCTGAAAGCCTCGGTAGGAAGCAAAGGATGGCAGCTAGGCAGAAGAAATTCTCAATAAGCTGGAGGGCAGACTGTTCAGGAATCGGTGTTTAGCGACATGGTGACTGGCGGTTCAGTGGACTCGATTGAGTCTATACCAATGGTTAAGCGACAGAAATCGCCTGAGGGGAAAACTACCACGAAACGGGAACAGCACTAACGCTAAACAGTTTGACTCAGTAGAACTGGTGGTAGGCGATCATAGCAGGAAAGATGGAGCCATCTCTCATGAAGAGCGGAGGCGGATTACGGAAGCTATATCTGCAGTTTTTAAGAAGGTGGCTAAGAGAAAACTCAGGTCAGCTCGAGATTCATTAGGTGGTCCGGTGTGCCGAGAAATGGTCTCCCTCCAAGTATGAAAAAGTGATTGCTGGATTGAAAAGGTCTGGAAGGGAATAATCTCTCTAATTTGTCGCATTTTCTGATTAGTCATCGTCCCTAACATGGACTTATACACAAACCAACCACGYCTATGGGTACYCAAAATTCTYCAAAGGAAGTGAGATTGACTTAGACACAATCAGCTAGAATCTTATCGGTTGGAATCTGGAGAGGAAATTCAGATATCGAAATATCGAAGGTCCGAAAAAGTTGAACTCAAATCAAAAGTCCAGTACAGGATCGGAACAAAATTAAAAGTCTCATGATAAACCTTTGCTGTCCCTAGTAGCTTTCATCTTCGTCTTTATTTTTATTCTAATCTTTATCTAACCTAATATTTMTCGACAGRATTAGTCGATTTATTTGAAATTTATTAAAGACAAAAATATAAAATTTACCAACGAAATACAACAACAGCAACATGTGTACATTCAAAGCACTTTAAACACCATATAAACTAAAACAATTCACTTTTCAGCATTTGCAACAACTCTACCAACCAACATCATCCACACCAACACCACCACCACCGGTGTCATTAAAYATTGAGCAACAACATCATCAGYGTCATCGACACCAAAATCGACAGCAACCAAGAGACGAAATTTCTACAACTATTTGCTTTCACTGGCTGTTGTTGTTATTATTTTTTGCTATTGTTGTTGTCATCATCATCATCATCATCGCTCGCAAACGTTGGTAAATAATTTGAAAAACAAACATTGACGGCAAACGATCGTTTAGACGGATGATAACCAAGCCAAGCCAAGTGAAGCCGAGTCGGGGCGAGCCGAGCCCAGGGTTGGTGCTACCCCAAAATCAAATGCGAATTGCGTTTGTCTATCGTTGCCGCAGCAGCTCCACCCCGCTGTCTATTTGACTGTCAATATGCCTTGTAAAATGTCTGTCAATTGTGTTGTTGTTGTTGCACATGTTTGTTGTAGCGTATCAGACAAGCTGAGTTTGCTTACGGATTTCAATTGGGGTTAAATACGYTGCTATGAGGCTATAAACGAAATGTGATGCGGGGGGAGGTGCAGGTGTTAATGGTGGACCGGTGGTATGGTGATAGTGGAGAACTGTTGGTGTTGTTGGAAAGGCGTTGATGTTGTTGTAAAGGCGCTGTTGTTGTTGGAGAGTGATGCTGCTGGTGAAATACTTTGGTTGATATTGACGAAAGTCAGTTTTAAACACACTTTTGCCATTTGCCCAAAAAGCGCACTTTATGCAGCAAGTGTTTGCTTGTTGTTGTCGCTAAACTATTCAAGTTGTTGTTGTTGTCCATTTAGACTCAAGAAAATCAACTTGCAGCGCAGTGAGCGCAACAAAAAAGCATTTGAAGGCAGCTAAGGTGAGAATAAGGCTTTGAAGCTGCTCACATTGTCCACATATACAAGCGCACACAGGCAAATATATGTGTATAAATGTATTGTATTGCATTTTTTCTCGCTTTCGTTTGCTGCCAAGGACGCTTATGCCACGAACTGTGTGAGTGTTTACCAATTGTATTGTTGAATGAGATTTGCCAAAGCCAAGGCTGCCGAGTGTCTATATATGTGTATACATATATATGTGTTTGTGTGGATATGCATATAAGTGTCTGTGTGTGACTCTATAAAATCTGCCACCGCATATTTACACTTAACCAGTGTTGCAGCAATGTTTGTTGTATTTTAAGCATTTGTTGTTATTGCGGTATTTGACTTGAAATTGAGGATTTACAGCAGCCTTTCAGCACTGCGAAATATTACGGTGGGAAAGCAAAAGCAAATAGAAGGAGATTTATAAGCAAACATAGAGGAACGCATATACAGTAATATGCATACATACATATATACACATGCATACATATGTCACCTAAAATGTAAAACAACGTATCATAAAAAAAATAAAATCGAAAATCTCTGTCAGATATAATAACCAATATAATAACCGATATAATAACCAATAAAATAACCAATATATAATAATTTTATAATCCAAACTCAAATTTTTGTTTCAAAATGAGTGTTTAATAACCAATATATAATAATTTTATAACCCGAACTCAAATTTTGTTTCAATAATGATTTTCCTTCGCCTATAAACTTATGAAATTGATGTTACGTTATTTTGCATTTTAGGTGACGATATACATGTACATACATAGTACATACATACACAGATACATTTCCATGCATAAGTAAACGCACAACACAATAAAGCCATGAAATCCACACATATTCACTTCTAACGGTTATATTTGAACCAATTCTCAATCTCTCAATCTTTCTTAAACTCTACGCTTTTCTATCTCGCACTTATTCCATTCATGTTTCATTCTGCCTCTTTTAAGTATTTTGAGGTTGCGTGTGTCAAGTTTTTTGTAGCTTTTCAAGTTGTGCTTAAAGTTCGTTTTAGTGTTAATTTTTGCATACATATATGTATATAAATGTGTGTGGGTACATCATGTATATAGATATTCAAACACATATATATATAAATATATACCCTTACTTCGGTATGCATTATTTGCTCTGGCTGGCTTTAACATTGATTTTCCATTTGCCAGCTTAGCTCAGTTGAGTGTTTAATTTCCACAAGCTTTTATTTATCGGCCTATGAGTTTACCCAAATTGAATTCTCTTGTACCGAGCGTCAGAGGTTTGCGGTTCTTTAAAGTGTGCGTAAATCTTGAAGTGTTTAAGTGTTGGTTGGAAAATTTATTTTAAGCCCCTCTATATACAAAAAGTACTTGCAATTTTGAGGATTCCACATTCATGGAGATCTTTATAACAGCCGATGAGACATGRATTTAWGAGTTTGAAATGCAAACAATCATCGGAATAGAGCTGAAACGAAGAAACCACGYCAAAGCCGCTCAAAAATAAAGGTGATGCTTATTGGTTTCTTCGTTATTCGTGATTTGGTGCATCATGAATTTCTYYCGGAGGGACAGATGGTCAATAAGAAATTCTTTTKGCCGTWWYAAGGMGTTTGCGTGAGAAMATCCGTCGAAAACGGCTGGAATTGTGGAAGAACAATTCCTGAATTTTAAACTATTTTAATGCACTATCTCATGGGCGACAGTTGTGACCATAAATGGCATCGATCAACCACCGTATTTCTCTAGATTTGTTTTCGTGCGAGTTTTTCGTGTTTACGAAACTGAAATTGCCGCTCCGTGGAGCCTGTTTGCAGTCGAAAAGTGTTTCGCGAAATGAAAAAAATTTTGGTATAAGTGTATTACTGAGAGAAGCGAAGTTCTTAAAAAAAATCTTACTGTTACGACGGTTCCACACAAAGTGAACATATGCGATTTTATAGTGTACTGAGAACAAGCAGCCGTTCGAGCAAATAGACACTGGAGGCGTTGTGGTACTAAGTAGCATCCTTCATACGCACTAAAGCTTCAAGCCATTTTAGGGGTTTCTTACCGGATCTACGACTGTAAGATACTAACATTGTACTATTACTTGGAGTTAGTGACCCATAGCAAAGACAATAACCTTCTCAGAGAAACGTTATTTCTTTTCAAACGATTTATTCTGTCTAATGTGATCATTGTGATCATATTGGAGTCAACGACTTTTAGTGTGGTAAATAGCCCTTACTTTGGTCATTGACACTTAACAAGGCTATTAACCTTTAGCGAGGTCAAAAACCTTTCAAAGGCTATTAAACAATGACGACATAAATACACTTTAGTGATTTATATTACCTTCTAGAGGTCAATAATCTTTGATCAAGTCAATTATTCTTCCTGAGAAAAGTCATCTTTCACCAGGTGAATTATTTTTCCTAAGGTTAATCACTCTTACCGATTTYAACAACTTTTAACCGCGATATACCAATAGTACATATAGTTGTATAAGCTTATGTCCATTAACCGTTTGAGAAGTATAGATATATACGCGTCAGCGAGCAAAAACTAAGTACATTTATGTCTAAAAGATGACTTTTAATTTGGATTTATTAATGGATTTAATTCTAGTGGCGCCAGCTACGTGTCAGACCGCGGACTTTTCAAATGAACTGTTTGTACTCGATTGCTCCGAAATACAAAAGGGCGTCCATCATGCAAAGTAATAAGAATTTAACATCATCATAATGGAAACTATTTCCAAAGAATTATACATACATAACATAAATTTTGCCGTCTTAAAACTTTAATCCTTTTAAGTTCAACTTCCCAAAAGTATTCCCTCAACTGCGCTATTTGTCTTACAACTTTACTGTTAATCAATTTTAATGGAGCCTTATGCAAAAGTATTTCAAATTTGCGCCCAGTGAGCGCTTTGTCTGCGTGAACAATGCAAATTGAGAAATTTATGAAATTCATTAACGACATAAAAACAGACAGACTAGAACTAGAGTACCGATAGACATACAGAAAAAGTGATTACAAAGTGTGAAATCTTGAGAAATTCGGCTGCACCTGCCTAACACCGAGCTATCTCGCCAATGTGTCGAGCAGGCGCCGAAAATGGAGTCTTAAAAGCGACGGCTTGCCAGAATTGCAATGCTCGGCTTTTACGCAGCGCCGGAGCTCTACATATTTTTCGTTTTATTTCCGCCAATAAAAATGTAATGAAATGAAATAAATCGAATTGATTGCGTTCAATTAAAATTCAGTTATGCTGCCGGGCCATTGCAGTTTTATGAAATTTCACTACAATATTCGTTCCAAGTGGCTGACTGACTGACTGGCGCAGCGCTTGGGTTCCGGCAGGTCTAATGGCGGCGGCGTAAAGGATAGGCTTTGTTGTTGCTGGTGGTGTTGGAATGGCGTGGAATATTTTAATTAATTTTCACACGCTCAGCAAATTCGACGATAGATGACTGGTRTAATGGACGGACAGCCACACTGGCGGCTGTTCAAGTGTGCAGAGGTGAAAATGTGGTCAGCGGCGTGGTGTGCGTGTGCGGTGGTGTGGCAGCTGATTGCCATTGCCTTTGGGGCTTTGCTGAGAATATTTATGTAGCGTTGCATTTGCTTTGACGTTGCTGTAAAAATTAAATAACTGTAGTTATGTTTTTTTTTTGGTTGCCTTGTAAAATTTTATAATAATTTTCAGTCGAATTTTGTATTATAACTGTTGTTGTTGTGAAAAATGTGTAAGTTGCAAATTTTTCAATGCTGTTGCAACATTGCTGGTAATTGGGTGTGGCAGTTGTTGTGGTTTGTCCAATTTATGACTTCAAATTTATTACGACAGCTTCGAGGTTTTGTATGAAAATTGTGGAAAATGATTAAAATTGAAAATTGCAACGGAAATGCTAAGAGAGTTTTCGGAATACGACGGTTTGAGGTTACGTTTAAACGGAAAGCCAGCAAAAGCTCAAATGTTGATGCAAATAATTTCAAACTCGTTACACTATTCTCGTATCCATTGAAAACGTTGAAGAGACACATGGATCTGTATATGAGAAGTAAATTCCTCAGGGGTGAATTGTTCAGGGCCTGGAATGCATACAGCAAAGGCAAGTCGGACGACATCGACATCGCGGGGGCCGCACATTGTTTAGGTCGGCGGTGGTGGCTAAAGCCATGGAAAAGTTTGAGGTGGCATCGAACCTCAAGCACTTTATATATAGTTTTCTCTGCTACAGAACGRTTTTGGCGGAGTTGGGTAGTGCGAAGATATTCCGCTCATATCGGAATAGTATCGGGTCGGCTCTCTATTGGCGTCTTGCATTTCAGCTTAGTATTAATGAACACTTGTGCTTAGCAGGGCCTGGTCGACGACTGGTCCCTGTGCGACTGCAAAGTCTTGCTGGTCTAGAGTAGAACGTAAAAGATCTACTGAACTACCAAATAACTACCCAAATCTACTAACCAGTTTTCTACGCACGCCACATATTTTATATAATCCACTACAATGAAAGGCAATCAACTGCTCAGAGCCCAAACGCCATTATCAGCAAAACAAAAACAATAAAAAGACCTACTGGATTTACGTTTGTTATATAGCGTTTAAATACATATCTAAATATAAAACACATACATTCAAATAAAGCAGAGCTCTTGCTCCACAAAGGCTCAAGTGCCAGCCAGCTGTAAGCATATAAATATCGATAGCGGATTTGGTGGCTAAAACTTGAATTGGCGAAGCACCAAATCGTTGAAAATTGCACAAACTTAATACGAACTGTGCACTTTCATATTGTGAGTGGGTTAAGGGGGAGTTAGGCGGTTAGTCGTTAATATATTAAATTTTTAAGCTGTAGTAAATTATTTTATTGAATGTCCTTAAATAATTTTGGTTAAGTCTTTAATAAATCTTAAGGAAGTTGCGTGTTGAAATTGATTTCGAATTTTAAAAGCCATTACAAAAAATATCGAATTCTTCTAAAATTGTTACTTATTTGGCGATGGAATGAAAAGCTGCTTCCAAACAACTACAAACACGGAATCTATTATTTTATTAAAATAGCGATTTTCAAAGCCTTGACTAATATTTAACCTTGCGTTCCGTCCCTTATGACGGGAAAAGCTCTCTCAACAATTGAGCACAAATAGCCTTTAGATTTCGAATAATCTAACCATTGCATGAGTATATTGGTGAACAAAAAGCATCCTAAATCCAAAAATTGGGGTCACTAGCATAACTTTTCAACTCAAAATCGAACTAACTATTAATTAAGAAAAAATAGGGTCATTCAACAAGCTACACTATCCAGTTAAAATAGTCCTAATCTGCTAAAATAACATAGAGCTAAGCTCGAAATCAGTCCATCAATTCTTTAAAATCTCTGAATACTTCAGATAATAGTTCTTGCTTTCGCTTTTGAACTTTTTTGTGCGCCGTAATGTAGGCACAATTTTTTGAAAATTGGTTCTTATTATGAACTGAGAGAATACAAACAAGATTTGACAACAGATATTGAAAATAAAAGTTATTAGGCCTAAATTTTTAAGAAATATTGTCATACTTTCATATATCCATTAATAGCTTCCTATTTTCACGTCATTTGCTATTTTTTTAGTGCGCCAAAATGTAGGCAACAATTTTTGGAAATTTAGATTTTTTTACGAAATTAAAAAAATTCTATTACAACTGTTTGTGGCTAAGTTGACTTGAGTAAATATATATTTTTACTAATATTAACTGAAAGAAAATTCGGGAAACTAAAGTTATTGGGTTTAATTATTTCTCAGACTATCTGGACGCTGATACCTGTGATTAAAAATAAGTTTTAGTGTCAACCTAAACGCTTTTAGAAAATAGCACAGAGTAGATTCAACCTATTTTACTCGATACTTTAAGTAAAAAATGGGTCACCGCTTAGCTTATACAAAAAAAAAAAAAAAATAAAAAAAACGGAAATACCTCTAAATAGGGTATGTTGAGTTTGCTACGAAGTACCATAAGAAAGCGTCGGAAACCCAATCAAATATGCATATGTCTGTCTGTATATACTTCAAACTGCAAAGAAATTGTTTAGTTTGGATTACTATTGCGCATCACTGTCACAATTTGTTTTAATTTGTAAGCCTTACTAGCTTCCTCTTTCACAAAAATCTTGTTTTTGCGGGCGAACAGAAACTGCATATAGTTTTTTATGGTCGAATAGATAACATCCACTAAGTTAGGAAGATCTTATCGTTATGCCTTGGCATTGCAGTCGTAAGAGAAATGCAAAATTTTAAGAARCCACAGATTTTCACTACAAGAGACTTTTAGTAAAGAATTAAACCCAATCGCTTAGTTAAGTATTAAACCCAATATCATAGTTTAGAGGCCAATCTCTAAGTTAACTCTCTTAGTTAAGAACTAAACATGACGTGTTCGTTTTGAAAATTGCAAATGATCCATTATTTCTTGAACCAATAGTTTCGTTCGGCAAAAGTGGTCATAAATTACGCCCATTAAACTCTAAGCAACAGCTCAAGCTCTGCGCTTTAGTTTARAAAATTCGCAAAGTTCTTCAAACATTTTTAAACATCTCCCCAGACATTTGACAGCTTCAGAATATGATCCCTAACCGACTTTTGGTAATTTGTTTTGGTTTTYGCTGCAGAGATTATAGAACAAATAGCTTCACAAGAGGTTTCAGAATAATAGTACATCAATTCTTATGGAATGTGTAGAATGTAGAACAACTTAAGTGCAGCTTKTGAAGTATACACTCTCACACCTTATTCTAAAAGATATCTACTATGCAACTCATAAAATCAAATAGATATTAACACCAAGTTGTAAATAATAAGCATTACCTTKCGACATGCAACATGCAACGTACAAAGTAAACAACAAATTGCATTTGTCAATTGCTGCATAAATAATGAGATAATGCACGCAACATAAGAACTGTCAATAGACTGACTGACGCCAACAGCAATGACAACAACAGCCATGGACTCATATCTAAAGATAAAGCAATGTAAACGCGTGACCCCAAGCCATTCAAACGCCCAGCAGCAGTCACAGCGATSAAATGCTACAGGAGACACGCCTGCAGAGCGCGAAGCAGTGGGCAAGCAGGGCAATGAGCATTAACTAAAGTGACACAGGAACGGTGTGAGGCGCTGAAGCGTAGGTAATTTGACCCTAGCTGCACTTTAGTTGCTGCTGTCACTTCTTAACGATGCTGCCCTGCCCTGCCCTGCCGTGTTGCTGCTGTTGCATGTTGCACACGAAATTTATGTACGTGCTGGCAAATCTCGGTTGCATAAGTGTAAGTGTATATGCAAATGCGTGTGTGTGTGTGTGTGTTGCAATGAAAATTCGTGTCGATTTGCATATTTAATCAAAATTAACATGGCCGATAAAATCAATTACAGCAATGAAGCACGTCCGCACATGCCAACACACTGGGGAATCGCATGCAGTACAGATTTACATATATCATTGTCGTTGTGTAAATACCTACATATTCTGCCAGCTACTGTCAACATAAGCGCTGCTGCAAAAAAGAATGYCTTCTTAAGTCCATATGTAGACAAAACCCCCGAGCTGCCTGCGCTTAGAGCTCGTTAATCTGCGCGTTGTTCGCTTCACGCTTCAATTGGTTAAATCGATTCGCATAACGGTACAGTGGAAATGTATTTTGTTGCACCCTGTTGTATAAACTAAGCAAGGCTTAGTGTTTACAAGTACCCAAGTTAGACGCTTCTGAAATCACGTCGCAATTTAAACTTAAGCTAATACAATGGSACACCATGACGTATACGCGACAGTGATACTTAACATTTACCCATGTCGTTTCTCCGGGCATCTGTATATACGGGAACTACTCAATCAATTTTTGAGAAATCGATTTAAAATTTAGCACATGTACTCTTTTTGTCAAGGAGTTAGTTATTTGTCGCAATCACAAATATCGGACCACTATAGCTTATAGCTGCCATACAAACTTACTCGTCAAAATCAAGTTCTTGTATGGAAAACTTATTTATTTGTCAAGATATCTTCACGAAATTTCGCATAAATTATTAATCAGCTTAGAGATACAATTTCTTTAAAAATTATTTAGATCGAACTACTATAACATATAGCTGCCATACAAACTGACCTATCAAAATTCAGTTCTTGTATGGAAGCCTTACTTATTTGTTGAGATATCTTCACAAAATTCGGCAGGAATTATTATCTAAGGTAACGGTATACTCTTTGTGGAAATTATTCAGATCGAACTACTATAGCATATAGCTGCCATACAAACTGACCTATCAAAATTCAGTTCTTGTATGGAAGCCTTACTTATTTGTTGAGATATCTTCACAAAATCCGGCAGGAGTTATTATCTAAGATAACGGTATAATCTCTGTGGAAATTGTTCAGATCGAATTACAATAGCATATAGCTGCCATACAAACTCACCTAGCAAAATTCAGTTCTTGTATGGAAGCCTTACTTATTTATTGAGATATCTTCACGAAATTCGGCAGAAATTATTATCTAAGGTAACGGTATAATCTCTGTGGAAATTGTTCAGATCGAACTACTATAGCATATAGCTGCCATATGAAGTGTACCATCAAAATCAAGTTCTTGTAARRAATATTTTGCATTAGTAAAGCAAAGCTAAAAAAATTAGCACAAATATTTATTGTTGTTTTTGTTTTATTTTTTCAAAGTTTTAAATATTTAGTATAAAGCTGTAGATGCTTTCATACACACACATACATATGTACATGCCTAACATCCTTCAGCTGCCAATTTGATGTTGTGGCATTAATAATTTCACTCAAATGGCCAATTGGGGCAGCAACACGTGCAGCAAGCAAATGCACAAATAACTAAAAACACCTGCAAACATAACGCTACGCTCTATGTGTTAGTGTATGTGGGTGTGTGTGAGTGCCAGCCAACGAAATGTAATGAAGGTTGAACCATTGGTCTGCCACAACGCCTGACGTGCTCTGTACGTATGCAAAGAATTAATTAATTTTACCACAAAATGGACACACACACACACATAGAGGCACCCACACAAGCATGCACTAGCCAAATTGCATAAGCGTATTTACATTTTTGGTGTTTGTGTGCATGCATGAAGCGATAGAGAATCAATGCGATGATCTATGCGGACAGGTCAGTGAAAAGCAATAATAACAACAACAACAATAACAAGGCAACAATAAGCGCATGAGACACACGTAACAAAATGGCTTGCCACACCCAAATCGCTTGAGCTGGACATGCAGTTGACATACACACATAGAAATGCAGATTGACGCTAGCCAATCGTAGCTAAGCGGCGTTRTTGCACGTAGCGTTGATTAAACGACGTGTTTTGATTCTATAATCAMTGCGAGAGGTGCCAATGTGTGGTGGGTCGGCGCTAACACAAATATATTAAGCATGCTAAGTGTCAAGTCAGGCAAATCTTAGAACTCGAACAAAGTGTGCGGTGGTGGCACATCTTTAGATGAACGCTCAAAAGCAGCAGTTGTGGCAGGGCAGCGCTGTGTGTAGCATTCACCAAAGCTTTTGTGGTTTTCTATTGTGCTCAACATACGCTATTGTTGTTGTTGTTGCTTGATTATTGTTGTAATTGCTGTGCATTTATAATTTGCGCCATTCATTGTGTGACACTCACGACAATAGCAGCTACAAATGCAAGACACACACATACAAATATATAAAAATGTACAATGTATATGTGTGTGTTGTATTGTATGTGAAATTTGGTAAACGGAAACGGATGTTGGCTGTCAATTCGTGGCCCAGCCTCAAGTGTGAACTCTAACACATATGCCACATATTCGAAGACGCACACACATACATCTATGTGTATATGCATCTAGACTACAAGTGTATGTTGACAGCGCTGCCTTTTCCTTGTTTACGCTCTTCACTAATTCCAAATGCTGTACAAACTGAAAATAAAAAATATTTCGTAAATTTTTCTATTACTCGCTTCTTTATACGCCACACAATGCAATAATAATTTCCGTTCCGTTTACTGGCAAGTCACAGCTGAGATTTGCAATTTCCGCTTGCATTTTGTTTGCAGTCATATCGAAGTTTTTTGGGCTGACAAGCAACACAATGCAAAAGTGATTGCATTATTTCATACCAAAAATTTCAAAAAACATTTGTTATGATATGGATTATAGAAACTTATGAAAGGAATTCAAGAACATAAGCTGACTAATTTTAAAAATTCTCAAAATTATAAGAAAACTATTTTTTGGCATGTGATTACCCACTTTGGCGACATCTGGCGACCAAAGCGCGATCACTAGGTAATTCAAATCTTCCTAAACATGTAATAGATGCAGAGAACGTATCATTATTATAATATTATATAATAATATAAGTTCTCTGATAGATGTTATGTGATTTCATTAGCATCATTTCACTAGCACCACAACGAGCATAGCAAGCTTCTAAAATGCAATTTTTAAGGTACATGTGTCACCCTTTGGCGACCACCATATACCTAAAATGGTTTGGACCACCGACTAGATACCATATGCTTCCACTATCATAAGCTAACGCCTGTCTAAAGTCAAAGGAAGCCTGGCAATCGTCTAAAGTTCATCATGATCGTTTTCGCACGTTTTGGCGACATCTGGCGACCGAAATAGGTCCACCAGGTAGCTCAAAATGTTTGGATCACCCAGTAGATGATATATTCTTTTACTAGTATAATTAATCTCCTGTCTAAGGGTATCAGCAGCCTGGAAATTCACCAAATATCACATCGATTAATTTTGAATGCTCATATATGGTTTTTCTTAATTTAGCGACATCTGGTGACCGGAGTCCCTTAACTAGCCCAATCGCTTTGATTCATCTAGTAAATACTATATACTTTCATAATTGCTATCAGTCGAACTCGYTGTAAACTTGGTCGTATACAATGCTGTTACAGCTGTTAAGCYAGCTTCCAAGACCTTATTGGCGTTTTTTAAGTCTGTGACCATTTGGGCTTGAATAGTCAATTATTAAATTTTTTGCTTAGTGGCAATCGTTCACCAAAGTTTTATCGAAACAAGGTCAACGACGTCAAATTGCAGCTCCGAACGGAAGAAGTTAATGACATGTCGACAAGGCTRGAAATATCTCYTTGYTGTCCRTGTATTTGGTTGCTTTCTGTTGTTCCTCCGGTAGTTTTTCAATAGAACTTTACATGCCTTCTCTATATATAGTACATCCGMTTGGTAGATGCTGGCTRATTTTGGTAGGCGSATTGAAAACGAGATGTCAATGGTCTGGTTGATGTGCTATTAAAAGTAAAGGCTTGACTTCATTCTTGAAAAAAGTGCCCATCAAGGCTTAATTAAGTAGTTCATTCTCCGGACTTCAAAACAAAAAAACTTTTACTAAAAGTAGGTCCGGAAACCGGCTAAATCTCAGTAGCTCCTCTTCGAAAATCTTTGCTTGTTTGCATGTCAAGGCTCAATAGTCTATTCCGCGGACTTTGAAATATATAGTTCATTGGTTACTGTAGGTCTGGCTGCAAGCAATAATAAATAATCCCATCTATTTCCAATAATCACAATGGATTCGCCCGAAATACGTGTTTTAGTATTATCTTTATTTATACTAAGTATTCATCATCAACTCAATCATAACTAGTAACCTAGTTAAAATCGTATTTATTTGAGCATAAGACCCAGCTTCACATATTAAATTACTCTTCTACTAAGTAAGAGACAAATTTAAGGAAATTTAAAACGGTAAGCCTTCAATTCAAATCTACAAACGAGTGATTTTTATTGCACTTAMATTTTCCGCCAATTTAATTCATGCAGCAGAAACGAGTGTATAGAAGAGAGAAGACACGAAACAGAAGACTATAAAAATCAAAGCCGCACACAGACGCAGATGAAGGTCCTGTCACTGGGGTATTGACAGACAACCGCAAAGGTGGCAATGGTGGCTGAACGACTGATGTCTGATATCTAACGACGGTTTGGTGGCGCTGGGAGACGGCATGTATTATGGTTATATGTATGGAGGTAAATGTGTGTGTATAGAGATATACTATATATGAGTGTAGCTGTGTTTCCAGGCGTAATTTTTTCCTGCGCTACGGTCGGCTTTGTGCTTTTTGTTATGTTGCCTTTCCGCTTCCACCTTTTGCGCCGCTGCCTACAACCTACAGCCTGCCTGCTGCTGGTCATTCACCAAACGACACGCGAATCACAGGCATTAATCAGCGCCTGTAGACGGAGCAAATCAGAACCAGCCGGAAGAGACAAAGCAAATAGCACAAGCAAAGCGAAAAGGAAAAAAAATATTTTTCTAAATACTTTAATACAAAAATATATAACGGTRTAAGCACGAAGTGTTGTTGCGAACGAATACTTTGTGGTTGTTATTATTGTTATTGTTGTTGCGAATGAATACTTTGTAGTTGTTGTTATTGTTGTTTTTGTTGATGCTGCACAGCTTTTTCTGCGCGAATAATTGGTTTCCTCATTTAATGTGAGTGGTCTTGCTGTCGTTGTTGTTGTTGTTGTGCCGCCACCGTCACCTCTAAAGTATAGCACAGCATGCTGATCATGCCACTTGACACAGACACGACACCAACGTTGGGCTGAGCAAAGCAGCAGCCACAGTAACAACTGCAACAACGAGATGCCTAGTGACAGGCGTTGTTGTTGCAACAACAACAAAAGCGTGGCGGGTGGAAAAATATTGCGACAGGCAGTCATAATATTGCAGCCCATGAAAAT
>NW_017535408.1:122728-123711 GCF_001853355.1 Bactrocera latifrons
TCCGGTTCTGACTTTTACGCGCCGCTGAGGTCACTTTGATGCGGCAAACGCTGGACGAATGTCGTTTTTGTTGCGTTCCTTCGTAGATGGATGTGTGTTTGTGTATATAATTACATTCGGTGGTGTAGGATATCGGCTTTAAATGTGATATATAGTTGCTTGATTAGGATAAAGACAAATTTCGTTTACGATGCTGGAAAGGAAATAATCTCRAGTTAATGCTATACTTATTATGACAGCAAAGTGTCTCAGGGTYTCAGAATCATTTTGCTTCGGGAGAACATGAGTGGCTGAGAACATTTAAGGTTACCGAGTTGGGCCGGATTGTCCATAAATATTTCAAAATAGTAAAATTTTTGCATGAGGTTAGCTACTACAAAATTATTTATAAAGGGTGAACCATTTCAAGGTTTCCTACCTTTTTAAAGCAAAAACACAAGAACATAAAATTCAATGGGATATTATCATTCGAAAGAAAATTCTTCGGTATTCATTTTTTGAAGATTATCTCTTTCAAATACTGATCACGGCTACACATGGTCCCACCGTTGAGTTCAATTTTCAATGACTCGTTCGAGCACTTTAACCGATAAGTGGCGACAGGCACGTGTAATGTTTTACTCCAAGGYCTGAATCGAAGCGTTACATATCCCCACAGGAAAAAGTGTAAAGCTGTCAAATCCCCAAAACGTGTCATTTTCTACCCACCGTAGGGTTCTTTCAATAAATCCATTGATTGATGCGATGTATTGGAAGTGGCGCCATTTTATCGAAAGCAATTGTTGCCGAGATTACGAGCATCAAATAGTCGGTTATCATGGCTAGATAACGATCGCCATTAACGGTTGGGTTTGCACATAATTTTTGAAGAAATATGGGCCGATGATTCCAGCGGCCCACAAGCCTAACCAAACCTTTGCTTTTTCTGGATAAAATGGCCACTCTTGAATCTCTTCAGGTTGTTCTTCGACCCAAATGCGGCA
>NW_017535408.1:124886-133243 GCF_001853355.1 Bactrocera latifrons
ATATTATAATGCATCACACGACCACATCATTTCACATATTATATCCACAATCGCAAATATGAAATGATATTATTCCATATTACTTTAACCAATAATACATATCATATCATTTATCACAAAAATATCTGTGTCACGTCACATAAATCACAAACATCACTTGACATTTTCATATTGTATCACAACATCACTGTGTCAATACATATCAAATAAAAACATCATATGAGATCATATTGTATCATTTATGAGCTCATATCATATTTTTTAGTATCACAGAACATCACATCACAGGTGAAAGGTTTTTATTTTATTCGGACACTTTCTAATGTTGACAGGATGGTTTTTTTTATTTATATGTGTATATACTATAATGATAATTTATAAAGTTATTTTAAAAAAGAAATGAGATGTTGTCGCACGGGAGGCTGCGTTCACGTTTGCGGATGAAAATCAAGTGTTGCTTTTTGATGTACCGGTGATGCCACGCAGAAAGAATGCATAGGGTTACCTTACATTCTACATCACAACATAATTGTGATTACCAAAAGTACCTAATGCATTTTAAGAAATGTTTTCAAAATCTTTATATGTGACCTGGTCTACGGAAAGGGGCCTTAGGTGTCAAAAAATCTTAGTTGATTCGGATGGAAGATGAGATRCTTTTTCACGTGATAGAATCCAAAAAGTCATAAACTAGTTTTCGCACGTTAGCTTCCTTTTCGTAGACCAGGTCACATATTATATTTCGAAAAATAAACTATAATTATCACACTCTAAAACTCACCAAAAGTATCACCCTGTATGTGTTTCAATAGCATMCATAAAGGCCTTTGGTGCTTCCGGTTAGTAGAGCATTTTGTCGTAGTAAAAGTTCGTTCGTTTCGCATTTGCAAAAAAAGCAAAAACTACACCAAAAGCAAAAACTGCAACAAAAATAATAACAACATAGCAGAAAAAATGCGCATTGCCTCTTACCGCTATAGAAATGTGAAAAAAATGCGCGAAAAAAGTAACAAATCCAATTGCAATTTCGCAAAACTGACAAATGATGCTGCCACTTGACGATGACAAAGGTGATGCGCTGCCTGGTAATGGCCTGCTGGCAGCGCAACGCAACCGTTACCAACGCGTTAGCAGTGCACGTACCCACACAACGTTACACAGACATCATTTGTTGTAATGCTTTTTTGTTGCTTTAATTTTTTTCAATGCCTACGCCCACCTATTTACGCCACCGGCACCTGTTCGAATCCATCAGCGATGCTATGTTGTATTTAAAGGGGTGAAATTAACAAAAAAAAAAAAAAAAGAAAGAAAAAAAAAAAAAGCAGTGTCTATTTGATAAATAAATAAGTGTGTGCATGTATGTATGGATATGTGCTATGCTGCATACATTTGTAGCGCGTTCAATTGTGCCTACGGGCGGCGTCGCGCTTTGGCGAGTGTGAATGGTGTCATTAAGCGATTTTTCATTGCTGCAAGCGCATATACATACACATATACGCATACAAATAAACAAATACTCGTACATATATACCCTATACGTATGTACATAGATATTATGGCTGCAGGTGAATTGCGTTGTTTGTGCATAGTGGGTTTAACTTGTCCGCGACTGTGTGTGCGAAGTTTCAATGCGTGCGTGTATGTGTTCGACTGAAAGTCACAAAAGGGCAAAAGTACATCAGTTATGTATGTATTAGAGCCCTTGCAGAACTGTTATGCAAGTTTCCAATGATTGAGGCTTTAATGAATTTTCTGTCACTTCTTGTGCTTCTTTTTCAATGGAGAGTGGAAGAATTTAAAAATAATTTTAGCGTAAATTGTTCCACAAGGTTTAATACTTTTAATTTAAAATATTTAATCTCAAAAATTTTCATAACAACTAATTATGGGAAATATTTACATAATAAATTTTTTTTTTGTTGCACAGTCCGCTGTTATGATAAAGATTATTAAAAACTAAAATTTAGGCGTTGCCACCTGCCTGCAAATTTAGGTAAAAATAYCATAAATATTACAAAAACAGAGGCCGTTTAATTTAAACAATTTGATTAACTCTAACAGTAGAAAAATATTTTAGCAGTGTTGCCACCTGTTTTTATTTTTTGTTTTGGTTGTTTTGTTAAAAATTTAGAAACAGTATAATTTATGAAATTACGGAAATTTTCACAGTTGAAAAACTTTTTTTGAACAGCGTTGCCACCTGTTTTAACTTTTTATGTTTGTTGAAAATTTAGAAAAAGTATGATGTGAGGACTTCCAAGAACTTTTACAGATTAAATATATTTTACCAGGGTTGCCACCTATTTTAACATTAAATATTTGTTGCGAATATAGAAGCAATATTATTTAAGAAATAACAGAAACTGTGACATGTGATGATTGTCTGAAGAGTTTTTAGCAGTATAATTGTAGAAGTTTTAGAAACTGATAGCTGAAATCATTTTTTAACAGGGTTGCCACCGTTTTAAAAATTCAATATTATCTAATATTCGAGACAGTCAATTCGGATTGACGTATGGAACGACTTGGCGCATTTAAGTCAAAATCTTAAATTGAAAGTGTACAAAATACAGCTTGTGCAAGAACTGAAGCCGCTCGACTTCAGCCAACATCGCTTCGCTCTATGGGCTCTTGAATAGTTTCAAGAAGATTCGACGTTTTCCAGCTAAATTTTATTCAGCGGTGATGCCCATTTCAGGCTCAATTGTTATGTAAACAAGCAAAATTATCGCACGAAGAGCAGCTTGAAGAGATTCAAGAGCTGCCATTTCATTAAGAAAAACAGCGGTTTGGTGGGTTATTTATATCTTCTGATATCACACCGTTAAACATTTTTCTGTGGGGATATATAAAGTCCAAAGCCTATGCGAACACTACCGCTTCGATCCAGCCTTGAAGCGAAACATCACACATGTCATTCGCCAGTTACTAGTCGAAATGCTCGCACGTGTCATCGRAAATTGGACTCAACGGATGGACCATTTAAAACGTACCCATGACAATATTTAAAAGAGATAGCCTTCAAAAACTAAAAGCCAAAGAATATTCTTTCGAATGATAATAAAAATTCTCTTTTAAATTTGAAATTTCTGAGTTTTTTCTTTAAAACAAAAGTATGGAACCTCGGAGCACATTGCTGTGATGACATAATGCTGATTTTTCTCAAGCTCTCCCAAAAAATGGTATTCGGATATGAATATGCAAGATATATATATACTTGTATGTATGCATGTACAAATGTGTGTTTGCATGCATTGTTGTGACCCTACAAGCGTATGAGTGTGCACCACCACGCAACAGCATGTTTCACTCGGCACATGACGAATTTATTGCACTTTAGAAATTTTGCAATATTGCACACATGAACAAGGATGCACAAACTTGCATGGATGTTGCAAATATTTCGTTGGATTTTTTGTATATTTTTGCGGCAAGGCATGCGATAATGGCCATATTTTTCGAGCACTTCTTTTTTCGTTTGGCATTTTATCTAAACACATTGGGCGCGAAGCACATAAAGTATCATGTTAAAATATGCATTTCTTGGCAGCTAATGTCAAAATGTTGCATGCCACTAACAGAAAAACAGTTGCTTGAATATTAACTTTATTTATAGCGTTGGGCATAAATTCACAGTTCGCCGACGACTTAAGTGCGCGCGCCGCCCGATATGACTCCAAATTTATGCGCCCCCAAAAGCAGGGCCTACAGCCAAATGGCAAATGTCAATTTGTAAAAGTCTATGATATCAGCAATAAATTAKTGGCATTTAGCGCCAAACGAGCTGTGCGAAATAAAATGTTATTAAAAGTAAGGCGCTGCTGTTGCTGCGCGTAATTTCAAGACACTCAGCAGTTACCTTAAATTGCGTTGAATTGCTGCAATTAACGGCAAATATGCAACGTCGGCAATTGCCAGCACTAGCTAAGTAATTCATGTTGCCACACTAAGTGGCATTTACACTTTAATTTTATGCTGCAATGCGTGCTTTCTCTTTCTTGCGCGCTGCCAGCGTGGCATTTAGTGCGCAGGAAATGCGGCAGATAATAAGAAAATCTACTAAATTCTTAGCGAAAGTCAAAGAGAATGGCAAGTCATTAGTACTAAGTGTAGTTAAGAAAATAAAACTAACGGAAAGTCAGCAAAACTCAAAAAAAAAAAAAAAAAAAGGTTAAGAGAAAAGCCACAACAGCAGGCAACGCACGGACAGCGCACGACAGCTGTTGCATGCGTCAAAAGTCAAAGGCGACAGCACTTTCCCACAACTTCGTGCAACAAAGACCACCCTGTTGGCGTTTGCGGAAGCGCAAGTTAGTCCTAAATGCTGCCGCTTCCGCGTCCTACTGTGCGCTTTCCTTACCAATCTTTGCGCCTGCTGACTTCCTTGCATCTTCCTGCCTTCTTCAGTCTTCAGTCTTCCTGTCTTCCTTGAGCCTTCGTGCCTTCCATCGTGCCAATATGCTAGCTGCCAAATGCCGGGCGCGCTGCTGCCCGCGCCACAGCCTGCCAAACACATTGGCGCATACTTCATTTTCTATTGCAGCTGTCCAGCTCTTCAGCCGCATTCGTCTGCGCGTCGYTGCGCGCTATTCAAGTGGTTTTTGATGAGAAAATGAAAGGTAATTTCAGTCACACAGCACTTCCACTTTCTAMAGAAAGCTATACTTTTTCACGCCACCGCCACTAACAGCTGGTCCAGCATTGCACCGTTACTTTCATACAGCTTCTTCGCTTTAATTCCACCTCCCAGACAGCAGCCAGCAAACTCATTACCTTTAYGATTACCACTTCGGCTTTTATTACTTTCTTCGCCACTTCATCTTCATTTGCCTTTGTCCTTGTCAGCCTGCCAGCCTGCTCGTCGTCTTTGTCCAGGTTTTGTGGTGCTTATGGCATTTATCCTTTCTTATTTGCTCTCATCCGCCTTGGTAGCCGTGAAAATATATTGTCATATTAATTTATAGGAAGCAATCAACGCTCGGTTTAAGTTGCTGTTGAATAGGTGTCCCGAACGCTGTGCTTACTTCCATCTATGGCCAAAAATTGCGAGACGTCAGGCATTTATTTGGTTTTATTTTCGGCGCAATTTTTTCATTAGTGCGATTTGGAAAGCAGATGAGGAAGGAGTTAGTAGTAATAAAAAATGTTAAGGCTGTGAGCTAAATACTCTTATATTTAGACCTATAATAGAGCCGGCTCAAGATAATAATAAGACTAACTGTGGAATCTGCTTAAGTTTACTCCAAAGGTGCCTTCGCCGGTGAAACCTCATTTTTCAAGTGTTCTTTGGTCTTTGATGTATAGCAATGGATATTTATTTCGYCTACAGTAATCAAAGGATGCAGAAGTATATATAATATATGTAGACCACAGTCAACAGTCGAAGCAGAAGACTACACCGACGAACCTGCTCCAAAGAAGGCGGAGGTTGTGCTGAGAAGTTGGCCAACGCTTCCTGGGATTCACAAGTAAGGGAGGAATTACGAATACAATCTAGATCGACTACCTGAACGAAGGCAAAGTGGTTACGAAGCACTGCTATAATGAATACTTGGTTCGATTAGAGCTCGATATTAAGAATAAACGCCCCTATTGGACTAAACAAAATATTCTTCCAACTTGGCAATGATCTGGTTCACTCCGCTGAAGTTACAGTGGCCAAATTTATCCAAATAGTTTACAACCTACTACCTCATGCAGCGTATTATCCAAATTTGGAACGACACGTCTTCTTCTTGTTTCCAAATCGGAAAACTCCATAATTCGACCACAAAATTGCGTCGAGCATGCTGGCTGCAGACCTTCAGAACACACATATTGCAGAGGGGTAAAGAAGTTGCACTATACGCTGATCTTTCTAAGTTAAAACTGAATCGGCGGGGATCCAAATCATTCARAGAGGATCCCTTTAGGCCGAAGACCGAATATCTTCTACTGGAAAATRGCAGGAGATGCTTTATCAGAGCCTGATTCTGGTGGTCGAAGATTATTTARGTTTGAGTCCAACAGTGTTTTAGATCGTTGAAAAGTAGCAAGAATGGGTTGCATGGATAAGAGTGGAGTAATTTAGTGATAYTTGGATGCTAGACCGGTAAGTAAATGGGGTGTGGTCGTTTCTCCGGATATCCAGCTCCAACTAAGCTACCATAATCAATCAATACTACTTGGTCTGCGTCGAACACTTCAAAAATTTTCAACTAGAGGACCCCTCAGAGCCGTTCGACATCAGGTTTTAGACAGGCTGAGTCTATCTAGTACTCCGATACTATGAAAATAATAGGCATTAACAACAGAGTTGCAAGCGCAGCATTTTCATATCTATAAAATGAAGCGAAATGGGGTTGGTCCTATGGGAAACCAGAGCTAGACAAAGTACCTGAAGGCATATAAGAAAGCAATTGGAGCATTCGAGAGAACTTTTCTTCATAAGGCTATTATAGCCGTCCGTGTTAGCGATGAATATAGAAGAAGATGGAACCACGAACTGCACACTTATCTAATGATAGGATCAAGCCTATAGCGACGTGTCTGCACGTGCGATTTTGAGCTGCCGCGACATCGCAAAGGATAGCGGCAAATTGCGAAGTTTTGTGTTCTCGGCCCAGACCGACCTACGGTTGCAGTGTCAGAAAAGAAGAATAAGAATACTATTCCCAGCTGGTTTGTACATCAAAGAAGAAAAAGAAGCATAATATACCAAGTTGGCTTCTAGGTCAGCAAACGCCTCAAGTATGAATCAGTAGAGAACGGAAAATGGAATAATGTCTCGATAGAAGACGGATCCATACATGACTCAGCGAGGCTCAGCGATACGTGATAAGTATTATTATCTTATGTGCATATTTCCGCTGATATCTTCAAGCTGTCCACATTTACATTTCAAAAAATATACTTCATGCCAGTAGCCAGCATTTACCTGACGCAGCAGCAGACGACGGCTAAAGACAAAACAATACGTTTTTCACAAATTGCGTACCCACTCTAACAATTTCTATTGATGGCAGAGTTGGGCGCGCGACTGTAGAGCCGTCACGATTAATTTTACGCTCCAGTGTGCAAAGCTGCATGCAACAAGGCATGGCAAAACACGAACACATGCAGAGCAGCGTTGAGGCATGAAAAGTATTACCAACCAACACACCCAGAAATGTGCAACAAACACATTACTATAAGTACATATTCGATTTGCTTTGGCAATGGCGCTTGTTGCAACATCACATATGGCTGAGCGCCGCACTGCTTAGGTCACTGGTATGAGCTGAAATTTAATGCGCCGACCAAACGACAGCATCCGTTTCCGTTTTTCGGTTCACCATACGTTCGAGGACAAAATGGTGGCAGGGGCGATTGGGTGCAAGGTGAGTGGCTATACTGCGGCCATTGAGCAACTCGTTGAGCTCGGCAAGCGGCAAAACATGCCACACCGCAAGTGGCAAAACTCGTTTCCTGCTCAAAATGTTGCACGCATATGTGCAACAAACACGCGTACACACTTACCCCTCCATGTAACACAATTTATKTGTGCTGCGTTAAGGATATGACGCACTATATTTGGACGGTCGGCCGTCGAGAAGAAAATTTGTGCTCGCTTTTGCGGTGATGTGGTGTCTGTCTGTATGTGCAACACTGCATGCAGTGCAATTTTAATAGCTAAATTACGTAGCTACGTAGGCAATGAATTTTGCTGTGGCAGCAATTTCTTCTTGATTTCAAGGTTCCACTGGGAGAAATTTCGAAGAGAGGCTAAAATGTGTGAAACTTTTGAAGGAAAGAAAAAGTTTGGTTAATATTATGAAAGCAAAAAAAAAAAAAATGTAAAACAGTTAGGTGTAGGGTTGCCATATAATTGTTTAAATAACAAAATGTAACAAAAAATGCCTTGAAGATAGGTAGGAGTAGGGTTACTACATAATTGAAATAAGTTTTGAAACACGAGTAACAGTTAGGGTTGCCATATAGTTTTTTGAATAATCAAACAGAAGATAGTTCAGAAGATAGAGTATATATTGCAAATTCTTATAACACAGAAATTTTCATGGTAATAGTTAGGAGTAGGGTTCCCATATAATTTTAATAATTTTTGAAACAGTTAGCGGCAGGGTTACCATATAATATTTTTAGTAATAAAAGGTTGGTTCAGTGCAATGCTTTTAACACAGAATATTTCATGTAAGTAGTTAGAAGTAGAAGAAGAAGCAAACACTTAGAGGTAGGGTTGCCACATATTTTTTTGGAAATAATATGTTGGATATTGGAATGTTATACAAATGTTTATGAATATGCGCTTAAGACATTAAATTTAATAGAAGTAATTTTTAAGAAGGGTTGCCAACTTTTTTTTTTAATAATATTTT
>NW_017535408.1:133251-135810 GCF_001853355.1 Bactrocera latifrons
GATATTATTAAGTACTTGTAAGGCATTTCTGGCATTTGTGAAGGGTAAGATGTGTATAAGAGACAGGTACATATATAATATGTTGTCAAAAAAGTCTTGCGGTTTTTTAATAATATTTTTTTTTTATTTTTTTTTCTTTTATTTATAATTTGTACCTTTAAAACTGATTTCAAAAGCCTTGMTAGCAAAAGTGCACAGGGTTGCCTTGCGACAATTCTTTTAATAAATAATCAGACATTATAAGAAATAAGTATAATTATTTTAAAACTGTTTACTTTAAGGATGCCATATAACTATTTTTAGCACTTAAAGATGATTGAGTGAGCTTTTCTTTTGTAAAAAATTATAAATAATAAATGTTGATGATAGAGTTGCCAACATTACGTATAATTTATATTTRAAAACATCGTAAGTCGAAATTGGTYAAAAAGCAGCACTTGTGTAAACTTATAAGGTTGACAAAAACTTGTATATGCATAGAGTTGCCATACAACAATTACTTTAATAAATAGCTAAACTATCTAAGCACTATCTAAKCAGTAATTTATTTCTTAAACCAACTTTCATAAAAAAAACTATTTAGCAAATTAGTAAATTTTTGAAATTATAAATAATAATAAATTATAAATATTGGCAACTCTATCACCCGAATTATATATAATTTACATTTTAAAAAGTTGTGAATTTTAAGTTGACATAATATAGTATTAAATAGTATGTATGTGTGCTGCCGAGGTTCCCAAGCAAATTTTTGCACTTAAAAAATTAGTTAAATTAAAATTAAAAAAAAAAATTAAAAGAAGTAAAAAAAGTTATTTCATATAAAATCAATACTAGAATACTCCTTAACACATTTTATTAAAAAAGAATATTCCATAAAATATATTTGGGTCAACCTTTCATACCAGAAATGTTTTTACGATGTAGAAAATTTTTAGTAAAATATTTGAAATTTGTAGCAAGTTTTCATTTCCAAAATTTTTCTCAGTGTAGTCACTCATGAATATTCACATTTACACGCATCGCAGCGCACATTCGTCGCGCGCAGTTTGAARCAACACCAACGACGACATCATTCACAGTTACGCACATGTGAGAGCTTGCTGCAGTGGACCATGCGGTTGGTGGCCACGTGGCAAGCGTGTGTCTGCCAAATGACCATGCAGCACAACAACAAAAAGCAAGCGAGCCAGCGAGGGCTGATTGGTTGATTGCCGGTCAGGCGGCTGTGAAATATGCAGATGCAGCACAATTTTCTTACAARCACACACACATACATGCACTGGCGYATATGTATGCCGTTACACGCTTGTGTGAATGCAAGCTTTTGATTTTATAATTGCATTACAAAGCCAAATAATAATTAAGCTCAATGCAGCTTGAAATTCGCMATGCATTCGTTATTGCTATTGTTTTTGTTGTTATTGTTGCTGGTCGCGTCAATGGCATTGCAATTTTTCTGCTCGTTTGCGCACTGATTGATTCGTTTTGCATGCGTTTTTGTTGTGACGAATGTCGAGCCAAAAGGTGGAGAGTAGTGTATAAAACAACAAAAAATTSTTGTTTGATAACAAAAATGGTAGAAATCAAATATGACTATTCTTTAAATTTTGTTCTTCATATCTCGAACTTAAGCTGACTTTTAGTWTAACRTTTSTTGCTWTTWAGTGTCTCCACAAAGYTTCCTCCCGCATAAATTTCCTTTGYGGCTTCTTATTCTCCCAATTTATCTCATTGCTGGTCTGACTATGGTCCTGTTTATTTACGTACATATGTATATTTGAATGCTATGATACTCAGCTGCTCCATCTTGCAATTTTCACATTTCCTTCGTGTGCAACTTGTGCAACACACACCTGTCACGTTCAATTAACTAAGCCGAATCGTGGTCTTGTTGCAGCAAATTAACCCTGAAATGTCCAATGACCACAAAGTAGTGCCGCACTCGAATTGGATATGCATCAGAAGATGCGGTAACATGAAGAAGAAGAACAAGCATGACAAGCAATAACAAGAGGAGAGGCTTGAGATGTGTTAGATTAGAAATCTTGTTATTGGTGGAGGCCTTTTTAACGGTTGGACTTTGTACGCTGCAAACCAAGATCTTTCCGAAAAACCTTTCATAAACTGGACGGGTACAACGCCAATTGTTGTGCGAGTTGTTGGATGAACTCATTGGCGTTGGCTGTGCGTCATTAGAGTAACCATGGGGCGAAACTGACCCATGAAGTTTCGAAAGCTAGTTTGGAACATTGACGCTTTATGCAGGTAAATTGAGTGAGAATATGTATACCGCCCAAAGGGCTGTTAGTTCTTATAACAAAAAAGTAGAAAAAGGAATTGCAATAAACTAAAACTATTTCCGGGTTATTCCCTAGATACCGCAGTCGATGTTCAGCTGGATCTCCACAAAATGTTGTCAAAAAATTATCTGGCGGTGAGGAGGTTTTTTCTGCTTAAGATTAGCTCATATCCAACATCAAATAGATTTCTTACTACTACAAATGAATGCAAGTAAAGGTTGAAAGTTTAAGCAAATTTTGTTTTTGAAAGAATGGC
>NW_017535408.1:135911-151598 GCF_001853355.1 Bactrocera latifrons
ACTACTACAAATGAATGCAAGTAAAGGTTGAAAGAAAAAAAAAAAAAAAAAAAAAAAAAAAAAAAAAAAAAAAAAAAAAAAAAAAAAGTCGATATTTATGAAGAAATTTAAATTTCAGCGTTGCAAAAAATAAAAAACAAAAATTTTTACAAAAATGTATATACAAATCCATATATATGAAAAAAAATATATTGTTTGAAATTAACTAGTGGATATAACCCCCTAAGTTGACAAAATGAAGCATAAATTTAGGCGCATAGTATATTAAAGCAAAGATTATGTGGTACAAAAAGTTATGTTGGAGCGTGGAAATAGACATATATATTTAGTAGCTGTGTTGACCTTCAAAAAACGCTGCATTTACTATGTTTAGAGCCTAGAAAACACTGCTTGAAGTGTTTATAATTAAACCCTCTCCGCCCGTCCAGTTGTCTCAGTTTTGARTTATCGTTCTGAAATTTGGCTCACATTATATTCTTTCCAAAAAATTGCTTATTTGTCGGAATTATTGATATAAGGTCACTATATCGTATAGGTGCCATACAAACTGAACGATCGGAATCATTTGCTTGTATAGGAAATTTTTTTTCTTAACGAGGTATCATAACAAAATTTAGCTCACATTATTTTTTAAAGCAGTGGTATAATCTCCCAAGAAATTGTATAGATCGCGCTAATATATCATATGGCTGCCATACAAGCTGAATGATTGGACTAAAATGTTTGTATAGGAAACTTTTTTATTTGAGCAGGTAACTTTATGAAATTTGGCAGAGATTATTACTCAAAATATCACTGAAATCTCCCAAGAAATTGTTAAGATCAGACTACTGTAACATATAGCTGCCATACAAACTGACCGATATTATTAAGTACTTGTAAGGCATTTYTRGCATTTGTGWAGSGTATTATAGCCTCWGTGTTACCAAAGTTGTTGTTTTTACTTTCAATGTTGTTGAAATTAATTTTGAAAAGATTTTCTTAAAAGTTTATAATGAAGATGGCCCAGAAATCAATTTTTAATGCACTYACCTTACCTGACCGCAAAAGAACAACTGAAAAGAATACAGAAAATAATAATSATTAATGAATTGTAGTGAGAAATTCGTATAGGACATAAAAATACTTAACACAATGCTGCAATAAAGAAAAGCTGCGCTGGCATACTCAAACATACACACACACACGAGCGACCAATATTACTAGCGCACACTGTTTTCGAGCAAAAGTGAAGGCAGCGGCCAGTGGTGCGCAGCAAAAGTGGCACAAATTGCAATCACTTCAAGTTGTATTGCACTTGCATTGCGGATTGCGAGCAAAAGCARGAAAAAAGGAGCGCAAAGCCTGAACTCAACTCAAACAAAACAAAAGTAAAAACACACACATACACATAGAAGAACGGGGTTGCTATTGTGAATGTGTGCAACTGGGCGAACAAGCGAAATTTTCATTTATCCAGCAGTGCAGCTGGCATTGCAGCGGCTTAAACCAGATTGGAGGTTACAAGCAACAAAAACACACACACAAACATGTAAGTTGCCCGAAAGTATGCTTTGCAAGGCGGCACATGTGAGTTTAGCGCAATTTGCCAACATTTTGCGTTTGCTCCAAATTGCTAAAAATATATTTCTGCGTTGTTTTTGCGGCCCAACTGCCGGAGTTAACTTGAACAACTCAGCATTTTTGCTGCCACTTAAGCGGAATTAGTGGTCACTGCGGCAGTGGTGGTGCACTTACAAAACACACACACATACACCTATGCGCRCTTAAATGCAATGCGGACACTGGTTTGTGTGTGAGAAGTGGTTGAGCTGATTTGTATTGACCCGATATTATGCACTTGTGAGACACACACACACACCCGTACACTGAAAAAAAAAAAAAAACATTGAAAAACACTTGAGTGGAGTGCCGCTGCTGCTTACCGCCTGCTGCTCATGCCGCCAATGCAACTCAATTTCTAGCCGCTGCTGCAAGTATGCGCCCACAGCTGCTTACGGTGCTTGTGTGGCGCCTCAATGCGCCCAATGCAATAACGCGCGCATATTGTGTTTTCACTCTCAGCTCCAGCACATTTGCTGCAACTTCAATTTCGTSTATACATATGCATATGTACTTGTATTTTATTCTTCTTCTTCTGCTTTTGCTTATAAATTTCGTTTGCAGTTTCGTTTCTGCGCAAATTTTTAGCAAGCCAAATACATTGCAGCTTCTATGTGTGTGTATTTTACAGCTTGTAGCGCTGAGGTCAGCGCTGTTATTATGAAGTAACGGTTATTGCGGTTTAACGAGTACTGTTATGTGCCGTACAATATTGAAATTTGATTTTGCRTCATTCGTTTACTTCGTTTATGAATGAAGCAGATTTTTGTTGCATACTTTCGTGGGCAATTTTTAATAGTTTCGCAAACACTGTGGTATTGTGGTGTTAATTTCGAATTGTAAATTGTTGAGGGATTTCGTGGCAGATATCGTAAGTGCAAAAAACTAATTTTAGGCAAGCAAACCACAACAAATAATAGGGTGAGAGAATAAGTGTTGAAGCGCGCCATCTGTGAGTTAATAAGATTGACTTCAAAATATTTTTTTTATTATTCTATTATTACTATTAATTTTTTTTTATTAGTCTAGTCATTCTTCTTTCGACGAATATACACCAAAATCTATAAGTCACTCATCATCATCGTCCTGCTATTTATTGTAGAGGCATGGACGTATCGTCTGAATGGATAACAAAACCTTAGCTCAGAGAGTATTCGATGGAGTACCCGCCCGGGTAAACATAGGAAGAGGAAGACCTCCCACCATTAAAAAAAACAAAAAAAAAAAAAACCAGATGGAAAAGAACCACGAACCTCGCTATACTCGAATCTACAGCGGAAAGTGTAGCAATTATATTAATGTCGGAAGCTCTACATCAACATTTAGTGTCAGCCTTTCAGACCACTGTAGCGTCTTTTAAGTAGAAGTGGTTCCCACCAAGGAAACCGTGAACATGCTGTTTCGATGTGTAGCCTTCGGTATATTGGTTTTGAACTGTGAGCTCGTTGACTGTGCGCTCATATGTTTCGAAGCGAGTCGGTTGTCCTGTGTCCTCTTGCCTAAGGACCTCCAGTGAGCTCAGAAAGTGCTGGTCAACAACCAGAACTTGTGCTAATGCGAGATTCTCCTTTCCCAGAGTGAACCATAAGAGGTCATTCGTTGTTCTGTCTCAAAAAAAGCCCATGCAAAGAACGGAACGTTTGTGTTCTTGCGTTCTAAGGTTGGACCAGTGAGTTCTGCAATGCAATCTAATGAATCAATGATTCTGAGCTCGACAGTTCCAACGGTATGAGCTAGCTATTCACAGACGGATCGAAAGGTGAAGCAGGAACTGGCGCGACCTTCTTCACTCATAGTTCGTACACAAAAGTTATCTTTAAACTAAATGCATAMATTTCACTCTTTCAGGACGAAATTATTGAAATAATAGAATACGCCAAGTGAACAGATAAGCGGCAATTAAGGCTCGCCGTAGTATTAATGTTAAGTCTCACTGCGTTAGATTTTGCAAACAGGCAATAACTGGACTTTCAGATAGTAATTTGGTTAACATCATCTGGTTACTCAGTCATATAGAGATAGCGGGAATGGAAAAGGCGGGCGTGTCGGTCCGCTCGGAGGCAGCTGGGAACATAATTCTCCTAAGGTGTCCCTAACCATTTAGATGCTTCAAGAGCTGTTGGTTGAAAGAATGGACCCTCGAGGAAAACCTCAGGTCTTGGRACACTATCAACACACAGACAGACCGAAAAGCTTCTACTTCTAGGCAAAAAGGGAGCTTAGTAACATTGTAGGGGTCGTCATCGAGCACATGTCTTTAACATCCTATCTTCAATAAATGAAAAAAGTTAATTTGGCGAATAGCAGAGAACGCGCGTTCCTTTGCGCACATGGCTTCCAATAATYCCACTTAATAGAAATTGGGCAGCAGGGTTGGAAAAAAAAGTGGTTTTATTTTTATGTATTTTACAAAATCCACAGAGTTGCTGTATAAAGCATAATTTAGTTACCAACCGGCAGCACAATGGGTATAAAGATGGCCTAAGTGCGTGCGCATGTGGTCTGTCCTTTTGCCCTTCCTTTTTAAGCTCACCAACCAATCAATTACAGAGTCATGGCTGCTGGTTGYTTGGAGAAAATTTTTCAAATATGCCCGAATTGCGATTTCCATGAGATTTTTTTAGTTAGAATCCGGCCAGATTTCTTACATAAAACCAAGAGTGTGTCGCTAGTAAGCACACTTGACTGCGATCACGATCAAATTTTACTATTAAAAACAGAACTGGTACCACTGTCACTACAATAAAACTTGTCGCAGCAGTTGAAAAATTTCAAATTTGGATTACTTATATAAGAACATTTACGAGTATATCTGTGTACCTTGGACTCACATGTGAGTACGAACGCTGGGTGTGAGCGCATTTTCTCATTGTATGCAATTGCTGATGCACTTGCAACTACAAGTTTTGAATACACTTCCTTCAAGTGCACATAATTTTATTTAAATATGCTGTAAGCCAACATTATGCGTTGCTCAACKACCCCGACCATAAGGCTAAGCACCAACTCTTGTAAAATGTGAGTTGAAAAATAAAAGTGAAAAAAAAAAAATCCAATGCATTTGAACACGTATGGCAGAGTGGCTAGAATATTTGGTTGGTTGACTGGATGGCGCACTCGAAAAGCCACTCAACTTGCAGCCACATATTGTGGAAGGCAGCTGAATGTGGCTGTGTGTGTGCTTGAGTGTTGATACAAGTTTTTCAATTCAATTTTTTTACTTTCTTGATTTTTCGAAATTTTTCTCAATATTTTTCCGCCGTTGTTAATTTCATACATGAATGGACACATTTACTGCTGAAAGATTGAATGATCGCTTTTTATTTTATTTCAACAGCATTGTGCACACATATACATAAATGTATATATATAAATCGACACATATGCAGTCACCACATACACACACACCTGTGCCTGCTTATGAAGTTATGCCTCTATCATAAGTAGGCTGCTCACAAATACCACTTTTCTTTATGCAGCACGCGTTCTTAGCAGTCAAAAACAACAATAACAACGCATGCATTTATGAACCTTGATGTCTATATTTACAATGACAAAAAAGAAATTGTCTAACTTTTTCTTTCTATGCAGCAGACGAGCTTCCTTCCGTCCTTTTTTGATTTGCCCCACACTCACACGTGCTCAGCTYATCTTGCCTAGCAATTGCCTAGCGGTAAGTAAGTAACATATTCTATTTTCCCTTGAATGCTTGTACATYTTTCGCAGCCATCTTTTTGGCGTTGAGCCAAATCGAAAAATCTTTGCATGAGACACTTGGTAATTTCGAAAAGAGATTGCATTGTAAGCCAATAATGTACTCACAGCTGCTGCGTTGAGTGGTTTGAGGTGTGGCTGTTGGCATTAGTTGACTGTGATGGGGTCAGGTGAGTTGATTTTCGAGCACTGAATGGTCATTCCTCTAGACGAAGCAGTAAAAATGTGTATGCGCTTGATTTTAATGAGAGTTTTGCTTTGAAAATGACGTGCAATATACAGAGTTTCAATATGTTTCAGATAGTAGTAGGTAGGTAGTAGGTAAAATATAGATAGGTGGAGATTAGAAGTTAAAATCTTATATAAATGAGCTTAGTAATAGTTTTACTTCAAATCAGTGAAAATGTGTATATGCTTGATCTTAGTAAGTGTCTCGTGATTAAATACTCACAGTTTTAGAAAGTTTTAGAAAATAGGTATCTGGTAGCAGTAAGTAGAAGTAAAAATATTGCATAAATAAGTTTAGTAATGTTTTTTTTTTCAAAACTACGCATCAAGAATTACTAAAATGGATAACTAGAAGGTCTATAGAAAAGAAAAAAATACCGATAAGCTTCGCTGATTTGAAGTGACTGAATGCACTATGCATACAAATTGTTGTATATCAAAACATTATAATATAAACTGTATGAGAAGTACGAGTTGATGTCTTTGGGAGAATGAAATAATATGTAAACAGTAACAGGCGCCTACAAATGTGCTTCAAGCATTGTATAAACAATATGGTAGATAATCATACACTTACWTGACACTTATCGCAGCTTAAGACGCAAGTATAAACAAGCTACAATGGTGAGTCGAATATGTATAAGGCCTTCTGAGGAATATCTACAAAACTGTCAAGTTCCAACCTGTTTAAGGATACAAGAATRAACTTGAACTTCGGTTGAAGCTATAATGCTCGTCACAACTACAAAAATTTCTTTCAAAAAGTTTGATTGGTAAGTTTGTACGGCTAGTAATGCTATGGTGACTCCATCTGAACAATTTGTTTGGAGATTGCATCGTAGTCTTGGAAAATAACCCACGTCAAACTTGATGAAGATATTTCGACAAACGGAGAATTGTTTCATGCAAGCACTAATTTCCGATCGTTTACTTTGTATAAGAGTTATATGCTAAAGTAGTTCAATATCGGCAGCTTGGGGAGGAGAAAAGGGAGTACGCAAAATCTAAGATAGATATCTCGAAATCTAAGGAATTGAGAAATTGTTTTATGAAGGCGGTCGAAGGAAATCACGAGCCATCTCCCAGGTGCGAACGCCGCTTTCCTTAGCTGATAAGGTGTGCCATTGAACGGTCGGAATCCAKTTCTAAGGAAGTAGTCAGCAGTGTGAGAAAAATTTTAATATTAGCTATAATAGAGGTGTGGCTAAAAGGGATCTACCATTACGCCCTCGAGCTCGCGTCTGTCTGAACCCTCCAAGCCTGAAGAAATTGAGGAAATGTTCCATTACAGCAATCTACCTTTGCCCACTCACGACTGAAAAGTGATCAGGATGGAAAGGACTGAGGAATCGTATCCTAAATAAGGAATTTCTCAGTCATCTCAGTGACACCAAGGAGACCGTAAACTTCAAGAGTATGGTTATTATTATATTGTATATATCAATTTTAGTAAAGAATCGGTAAGATCAACCTCWGTTTCAATAAAGTATTTGGATTTAATGAAATTTTCGAGAAATCATAGTCAACCTACCTAATTCATGATGTTTGAAAATTAAGCAGGTGATTTTTCAAATTTATTTTGGAACGCATATRGAATAATTTTCGTTGACTACCTTCAAAAAGACAGGAATATTACATAGCATTGTTGAACCGTTTGAAGAGCGAAATTGCCGAAAAAGAAAGTGCTATTAACTGAAACCAATGCACTGTGACACAATTCAGAGAAAACGATGGCATAAGTTTAAAAAGTAAGTAAGTAAGTATTCTCAAGATCTGGCCCACAGCGACCATTTCCTGTCTTCATATCTCAAAAGATTGATGGCTGGCAARATATTTTCGTCAAATGATAACACGATCGCTGAAACTAAAGTCTAAAGGTATTTCGAAGTAAAGCATAAATMGTGCTACCAAAATAGTATCGCAAAGTTGGAGGGTCGCTATAATCAGTATATYACATTTTACAAACCTTTTGCTTTTGCTTTACCCTCTCTTAATAGAGGGTAATATTATTCCACGGCCAGAAACTTAGGCTTCATATGTACCAAGCAGTCCAAGGGATTAGACATTCAACACTTTATTGAGCTATCATCCGCTTTAGTTGAGCGTGCAGTTCTTGATATACATAGTCCAAATAATCCAGTGTCACATTCTGGGAGCATCTCTCGTGAGAGTACAGATAAAATACTTGTACAGATTAAATTTCATAAAAACTCAAGCTAAAATAATTACCTACTCGCGAGTTAACTGACCTCTTCTTGATTTTATACAGCCGCCGCATAAAGCTTTGTGTGTTTATAAACTTGCATTTAGCTGCGTCAACGGCCGTCGAGACAACTAATGATGCCTTAAATTGAATCTAATCATCATTAACAATTATATATAGGCGCTTGTGACAGCCATAAATTCTGCACGTTGACTAGGTGGGCGTGYGCGCTTGTCGACTGAATGCCAGTTAAGCATGGTCGTGCGCCTTGGCATATGCAAATAATTAAACGCACATTCAAAGCGCCGGCAAGTATGCAACGGCAGAGTGAGTGAGTGAAGACGAGGGAAATTTATGCGTATGYGAGCATAAGCATATTATCTGCACACCTCTGCTGTTGCTGTTGCTGCTGCTGAATAGCCAGCTTCTTGTCAGCTTTGAAATATTTCCCCAAAGTGCCAACACGTACGAGTACATGGCAGCAGCTGAGCGTATGGGGATCAGCCAACGCAGCAGTGCGTTGACTTTTGCAAGTTTTGCAGTGTATAAACGCATATACCGTTATATATGATTGCATGCAATCAGCATGTTGCAGTCACCGGCACGTGTGCATATCTCTGCCGGATTCAACGCTGCGCTGCCGCTATCGCTCTGTTCTGCCACGTTGAAGCTCTGTCCTGGCGGTTTGAGTCTCTGCTCTGGCGCTTTGAGGCTCTGTTCTGCCACTTTGAAGCTCTGCTCTGCTGCGTCGCTTGACTCTGTGATGTTGCCTGCTTTTTTTCTGCTCAAATCCTGTGTGGTTTGACCGGCCGATAATGCATGCGCTCAGGTCAGCGGTGGCTAATAAATTTGAATATTAATTGTCAGCTCACTCTTGGTCTGTGTGTGTRTGCGGCTGTGCAAATGCGCCTGTGTGCAGCAGACGATAATAATATTTTTTCATCAGAGAATTCTAGACTGCAGTTGTAATTGAGTTAATCAAGTAAGCAGCKTGCTGTTAACTTTATTAAAATTCTCGTTGAAATTCGGGCATCTGCGGGAGCTTCTTCATTTCTTTGGAGATTTATTGAAATGYTGCATATTCTATATAAACGATTCTTATACTTTCTTTCTTTTTATTTATTTTCTCCTTAATTTTGCAAGCAATCTCACTCAATTACTTTGTCCACCCAGCAGCTTTTACGCTGCCGTTGTGGCWTTAATTCGCCGGTGTCAGCGATTTATCGCCTGGTATTTTCGGGCAACTAGCGGCTGGCCATGCGCCAGTAGACCGAACTCGCTCAGCTAACTTTTCGGCAATAACAGTGCTTCAACATGCCACTTCTTTTCGCGTTCACTTGCTGGCCTCGCTATATTAATATAAAGGGTGGTCCTTCGAGAGGTTATAATCGCAAAAGTTGATATAAGATTCAGAGAATCTGATTTCCTAAGTAAACCTGTCTCTGCACATTCGGAAATGTCGGAACTATTTGAATTTAGTGAGTCAAGAATAGCGGAGCTAAGTGAGCTGTTCTCATTTGGCATAAAAAGAGCTGATAAGTGTCATGCGGGGACTCATTGCAATCTGGATAAGTGSAAATTTAGCTTACTTTAATATTCAGAACGAAGCTGCGCTGGAGTTACTTCTGTTTCGCGTGGCAACCCGAGCTCTTGGATTACAACAGATGGTGTTTGTACGCCAGGTACGTCAAGTATGGGCAGTTAGAATATTTTTGGATGGGTTCAAGCTTGGTGGAGCGGTATACATATTGTTAGGAGCTATCTATCGAGCTATCTACTGACTATTGCAGTATTTTGAAGCTAAGATTTCTGCCATTAACGTGGTGGTAGCCTTACTGCTCCGRAATGCAGCCTCTTTTAGAGAAGTACTATTCACGCTGATAGCAGGATGGCGACACTAGAATTGAGTTAACTTTAACATTTTGTCATAAGACTAGCAGCCATGCCACAGTGGCATCGCATTTAACCGTAGAAAGGGAACTCGTCCACGCTCCTATATCTTGGTGTATTCTACTACGGAATGTGTGCCAGCTCTGTGTGTTCATACTCTGTTGTAAGGTTCTTTTGGCCCAAGTTCGTTCTTTGCCTGTCTCTTATACACATCTAGATGTGTATAAGAGACAGTGCCAGCTCTGTGTGTTCATACTCTGTTGTAAGGTTCTTTTGGCCCAAGTTCGTTCTTTGGTGATCAAGTAAGCTCTGTATACTTAGAAAGGCTATCCCTAGTTGTGGGGTACGTTTTTTGGACATGATAGCGATTTTTTGTATTRAAGATATATTTTTCAAAGAGCTGTGGGTGTACAACCCATGCCATAAACTAATCGTTTAAAATTCGAGAAAGAGGTACAATTCAGTGGTTCTCTTTAAAGAAAATCAGCATATGAAAGACCCTGTAAGTATCCATATATAGTATAAGATGTAAGTGTGTCTATGTGCCCCATTTTAATATTCCGCTGCGTTGTCGTCACTGCAGCACATGATAATAGCCAAATTATTTGCCAATTAATGCCTGCGAGTGAGTAGTTAAGCGCTGAGCCTGCCGTCGCGCATTGTCCATGCGGCAGCAATTGTGGCCGCTGAGGTGTTGCCAATGGACATTGGCCGGTGGCTGGTGGCTGGTGCTGCAGGCATTCATAACCATTTACGCTGCGCTGAAAATGTTTGGCCGTGTGTTGTGGCTTCGTCTGCAATTGAGTGAAATCGTTGTTCGGTTTATAGGGTGCCTGCTAGTGTTTGTGTATGTGTGTCTTAATACTTTGGCGTTTACATGTGATTGCAGATATTTGATCTTTGCCGTTTCAGGCTGTAAAGTAATGACACTGCATTGCATGTGCACTTTATTACTTAATAATTTTCTTTTAATTTGCTTAGCTTCCCAGCTATTGGCTGTAGATTTGTGTTGGGATGTGAGAGGAAATGGAATGGGGGGAATTCACATTAAATGGCAAAAAAAAGTCTCTGGGTGTAGAAACGAAAGAAGGTAATTTAATATTGCCAATCTCATAAACTCTCGCCTCGAAACATATACTAATCACTTGGCACCGGGTACGGCATCCATGCTTTTCCAGCGCGGAGGCGGCTGTGTGAGCTGTCATGCTGGAGTAACACTGTTTTCTTGACAAAATATTATATTTCTCTAACAATCGGCTGCGAGTTGGCCCAAAAATAGAGTCTTTTAACCTTTTACGGATACTCAATTTTCTTCGACCTTTTCGGTTTTCGACTTCACTGTAGTAAATTCTTCTGGTAAAGTAGATTGTTTCGAATAGTTTTTGCTCTCTGGAGCGTATCAGTGGACTTGTTTTGCCCATCTCTGTATAATATTTCTCTGCATATTTTCGGTTTTGACTTTTTCGGAGTGGATTTGTCAGGAGTTGTTCTTTGTTTCGAATGGATCTATAGATAATCGATGCAGGTCTTCGGAGTAGATTTATCAGGTTAAGTACACTGATTCCACTGTTTATTGATCCATGGTGTGGACCACTGATCTGTATTGTTCATCTCTAGATGATAGATATAGAAAAGCCTTCCGGATTTCGATTTCTTCGGACTAGACTGGATTTCTGAATAATGGACGGATTGGATGCCCTTGCGGTTGTCAACTTCATTGGAGTAGATTTATCGGTTGAAGATCATTATTTCGACATTTTATTGATCTTTGGTATATCCCAGTGAACCTTATTTGTTCTTTTCTAGATAAATGCTGTAGTTGGACCTTTCCGGTTTTCGACTTCTTCGAAGTATGTTTATCGAGTGAAGCGCATTGTTGCGAATGGATCGGCTATGTTCATCTTTGGATAAGGATTTAGATGTAGACCTGGTATACCCATTTCTGGATAAACGATGTGGAGGAACTCTGCCTAGTTTCGGCTTTTTCGGAAAAGATCTGTCGCATGAAGTTCATTGATTTCCCTCTTTACTGATGTACTTAATTGAGTATTTACCACTTTTTCCATCTTTAGAAAATGGATGTAGATGGGTCTTCCCGTATTCCGACTTCTTTGGTGTAGATTAGTCGGGTGGAGCTCGTTTTTCAACTGCTTTTGGAACTCYGGTAAGAACCAGTGAATCCAGGTTTCGGTGACTGAGAGTATATGTAGTTCTTTTAGGAGGACATATGTAGACGTGGTCTTTGCAGCTTACAGGTTTTTGTAAAATATACAAGATTTTGTGGGCGCTCCCTATGACACTTTGAAATATTTTATTGTTTTAAAAATTGTTTAAGGAATAAAACTACCACATTTTTGATAACTGCTCTGCATGAAAATATTATATTAAGCATAAAGAAACCAAGTCTTTAGTATCATATCATTACCGTTAAAAAGCCGCCAAGTAAAATATAATTGCCAGAAAAGGGAAGGAACTCTATTTCGACCAGCAACAAACAATGAAGCTAACAAATCGCAATGACAAAGCTAAGATTGCCAAATAAAAGCTTAAATAAACATAAAAACAATCAACAAACACCAACAACAACAGTGCAATAACAAACTATCATTGCGAGCTAACAAAAAGTTAACAGGCGTGAAATTCCGCATACGCACTGGCGTACCAAACATTTTGTAAGGCAGACAAGGAGCTCAGCTTTTGGTGGCATATAACACCTAATATTATAAAAACATTATTAAAACAACAAAAACAACTTGTCCCATAACAAACGTCAGCTGAGTGAAACAAAGGGGTCCAGGCGCTCTATTGCTATATCTCCTCATACCTCGCGTTGTTGTTGCAGTTTTTGTCTTTTTAGCGCACTGATAACAAATTGGTTTTTGTCAGCAGTGAATATTACCAGCGAGCGCGTCGCAAAGTCACAACCTTTATATGTTTTGTCGAGGTGGCTGCCGCATAGAGCAAGCGAGCGCAAAGAAATAAAATCAACTTAACAGCCTCCGCAGTGCTTGCGCTAGCTTGTTGTTGTAGCTATCGCATTCACTGTACCGTGTCGTCGTCGTCGTGGTAGAGCCGCTAAAAGTGTCTGCTTGATAAATTGTTATCATTTTAACAATAGAAATTATTTCATTATGTGTTTTGCTACATTGGCGGCCTCCCTCCATTCTCGCTTGAGGAACTTTGCCGCGTTGTCGTTAGCTTTAGTTATTTTTATTGTTGTTGCTTGTGACGTTTAGTATTATTGCCACGACTATTGTTGCCTGTCACGCCTAACATGCCATATTTTTCGTTTCGTGAGGGGGTCTGGCGGTCGTTGAAGAAGTCTGGCGCTTGCGTTGAGAAAGTGTCGCCAACAGATTCTTGTAATAATTAATGCTATTTGAGCTTCGAGTCCTTGCTAGCGTTTTTATTGAAATTAAAGCAACTTTATTGCATTTTGGCATAACTAATTATGCTTCATTTGTGAGAAAAAGGTACTGATCTTTCTCGAACTTAGCGCTTCTCTAGCCATTTTTGCTCACCAGTTTATATAAAGACTATATAATCTACGCGAAAGCTTCGAAGTTTCATGAAAGCTAGCACAGACAGAGAAGTGAGAAAGCTTCGAAGCTCGTTCTCATTATCTTCTCATTGTTTCAGATTAAAAAATATTTGAATTAAAAACATGATTTTTTAATATAAGCTAAGGACTATAATAAATTTTAGGTGAAAGCTTCAAAGTTCCGTGAAAGCTTTTACATGTTTTCTGAAGAAAATTTGTTGAAAGCTCTGCAGTTATTTCAGAAGAAGGTAGATTTGAGGCTGGTTATATATTACGGAGTAGAAAAGCGTCCATTTCGAAGCTTGCAGAAAGGTCTCTCTTTATTCATATGAAAGCAGATTTGAATTAAAATGATAAGAATAATTCTTAAGCGAAAGCTTTCCGGTTTGGTTAAAGTTCCAAAATATTTTCAGAAGAAGATATATTTGAACTAAGGTATACAGTAAATAGTGCAAATTCGAAAGCTTCGAAGGTTCATGAAAGTTCTCTAATTGTTTCCGATGAATTCCGAAGGGATTTAACATAAAATCAGAACTGTAAAGCATAAGCAGAACACTAGAATAAGATTTAGGCGAAAGCTTCAAAGTTCCGTCAAACCTTCTTAATTGTTTTAGAGGAAGGTATATTTGATTTTTGGTATGTATTACAGAGAAGTGCAAAAGCTTCGAAGCTTAGTGAAAGTATTCTCGTTGTTTCAGATGAAAGTTTATCAGAATTATAATGATTACTGTATATATATATGTATATCATAAACTCAGAATATGTTTTTGGCAATAACTTCGATGCTACGCGAAAACAGCTGTAATTTGTTCAGGGGCACGTTTGAGGAGTTTGAAAGCTTGGAAGCTTGGAGAAAGCTTTTTATTTGTTTTTCAGGAGGGTATAATTCACGTATGTATTATAGAGAAGTTCGAAAGCTTCGACGCCTGGTGAAAGCTCTCTAATTGTTTTGTAGAAGGATCTACTTGATTTTTGGTATACATTCTAGAGAAGTGCGTAGTTTTCGAAGCTTGGTCTCTCTCTCTATTTTTTTCAGAGGAAGGTGGTCATATATAAATGAAAATAAAGTAAGATGCTAATGATTATAAAAAGATATCAAAAAGAAAGACCGACAGCATCACCCTTCAAGTTTGTTAAAAGGGTTTAGAGATTTGAAATAAATAAAGAGGACTATGTTTAATGTAATAAAAGAACTGAGATAGATCCGATAGCCTAAATAGCAGTAGAAATCTGAGAGGATAAAATTTGGCTTTGTGTTCCACTTGTTCAATAGCATACACATTCCGCTAACTTACATACTGGTAGCGGTCTCTCTTCAAAACATTTTCTTCACAACCACCTTTCGCAGTTTACTCTTAAGAGTGTAAGCTTTATGCTTCAAGCTTTCAAAACAAGATTAACAAACAATGAAGACACTTACAATTGCAAAGGAAACAACTCTAAGTATTCTCGATTACATTTAAATGTTCTTAATCCACAAAAAAGACCACACGCATTGTACATTTGTATCTTCTTGCGGATTAACATAATTTAAATCAATGAAATTTCGCTTCACTGAATGCAAATAATAAGAAATTTACAAAATTTTGGAAAATAAAGACAATTTATGCAGAAAACAATATAAGAAGAGGATAAAACGGCTTGTTGAGCGCTACGTTAGTACTACGCATGGCCAGTGGTTTCTATGATCTAGTGAGCAAAGGGAAAGGAGACAACAATGAAACTTATTTATTTGCCATTTCATTTGACGCTTTCGTTTCATGACATTTCTTCAGGCGTAAATAATCAGGGACGAAAAATGGAAATCTAATGAATAATAAAATGGAAAGGAAATCCGAAAATATTAAAGAATGAAGAGAATATGCTAATCAAATAAATGACAACTGAAGGAGAAGATTTAAAGGAATATAGGAAATCTAGCACTGTGGCAAAGAAAATAAATTTGGTTGGAGCTTAATGATGGAGCATGGTTGGGATCATAGCACGTGCTTTAGGAGGATGTCTATGCACTGAGAGTGTAAGAATGGTTTCGCTGGATTTTTATAACTGCGGCGAACTTTTATTTTAACAGATTTCACTGATTCTAATATATTTTTGGAATTTTCATATATTTCAAGGCTTTGAAATTCCTAACAAATCTGCTTTGCTTGGTCGTATTGAATAAAAAAAACTAAACCCTACCTGATCAGTACAGAGACCCTAATAAGTCTAGAAAATGCTCCTGTTTGGGTATTTTTGCCATGGTGAATATTTTTTTCCTCATATGGTAGAACACGAGTTGTGATGTTAGTAGGTATGTTAACACAGCAACTTATAGATTTTTTTCCACTACATGGTTAGAATTGCAGAGAGCTTTTGTTGTACGAATAAAATGGTTTGAAAAAGTGGTATGCTCTTAAAAGTATGCACAAACCCATACACACACAATTTAAAAAAATATTTATTTATTTCAAATGATTTCTGAAAAAAAGTGCGAAAATATTTAATTTTGTAAAAAAAATTGCTATCA
>NW_017535408.1:152341-180615 GCF_001853355.1 Bactrocera latifrons
AAAAAAAAAAAAAAAAAATCCTTAAAAACTTTAAAAAATGTCCCCAAACATATTCCAAAAAAAAATTTCTCTCAGTATTAGTAGACATAAAAAATAAAAACTTGTGCTCACTGGACCGCAAGTTATGCAATACAGTTTGTGCTCATTAAAAAGGAGACAACTCATTGAGTAGCAAATGGCCAAAATTTCAACAAAATACTTGAAAGACATAACTGAATTATATTTTGTGCTAAATCGACAGGATTTGTTTAAAACGAATTTTACATAACCTCAATTTAATGCCCGTCTTTTTGTGCGCTTGAAGTATACTTCGTTATAGCAATGTTGCCCACCTCTTTTGACTGTCTTCAAAGCGTCTTTTCTTCGTCACTTCTTGATGGATTTCACCCAAAACACACTCAGCGCTGAATGTGTACTTGAAAAATTGACATTTATCTGCATAAAAGTCAAAATGATTACAAAACGAAATGTGTTTATCGTTTTGTCGCGCGCTTGAATGCACTTTTTGATATGCCCTGCCACATGCGGCATGCCACAAACCGTATTTGCTCGACTGCATGTTTGAACGCTTACTTTGATGACGTTGTTGCAAACGTGTGTGTGTGTGAGTGTTTGTTTCAATAGAAACAGCGCACAATGAGGGCGCACAGCAGCTGCTCAAGTGGGCGGAAAAAGAGGGCATTCACAAAGCAGCGGCGTGTGGCAGTAATGCAAAGTATGTGTGAGGGGTGGCATATTGAAGAAAGAAAAGATTTGCAAATGTCTTGTTGTGGCGCTCGCCTTCAATCAGCGCGAGTGTGGGAGAGGGCTTGAACCACAGCGCAGCGCAGGTGCGCTTATTTATGCTCGACTGCAGCTCAACCAAAATCCATGCAACAAAAATATGCACAACAAAAATATGCGATTGCTTAAGCGATTTGGACGAATTTCGCAAGCGCTAGGGCGTGCACAACAACAGCAATATGAAGTGTGTTTATGAAGCTTTTGCTTTGATGTTTAAGTCGCCTGTCTTTTGGTTGGAACCTTGGTGACTGACAAATAGACTTTCGCTGCTTCGAAGATCTTGCTGTAGTTGTTATTAAGTTGTAAGTGTGCGCAGGCAGCAAGGACATTCGTCATGTATTTTCGTAAATATTTCTCACTCTTCCTTTTTGTTGCATGTTGTACTCGTCCTTTACGAAATATATGTGTGCCCTGACGCTTGCCAGCATTTCAATTACTCAAAAGCATTTGTCATCAAACCAAAAATTCAGCTGGCTCTCTTCGATTTCTAGCAATTTTCATTCACTGCTGGCTCCTTTACTCCTTTGTTCATCTATGAGTACCCTTCCATTTTACTTATTGAGCATTGCAATTGCTTCTTTTTAATTTGTTGGTCACATTTGCGCGGTTCAGTTGCAATACTGGCTTCTTCTAATCTAGTTAGAAGCTAAATATTCGTGAATGATATGGAGTATGGATAGCGTTAGGCTACACTGACTGGCTGTCACGACACACATAGACCTACAGGTGCTTTTCAATCAGATGCAGCAGGACGTCAGCGCTCTTTGCGATCGTTCGAATGTCTAATTTTAAGAATTCATCCGGTCCCTAGAACTGCGGAACTCCTAGATATCTAGATAAGGCCTGACATGATGTGTTCCTGCATCTCTCTTTTACCTACTTTCCTGCACTTTCTACAAGTGTCATTGTTACTGATGTCCATACGGCTTACATTTGATACTAGTAAGTTTTAACCTGTCACTACAGGCATTCTCCGAAATAGTCTTGAAAGCCGAGTTGCATTCTGCCTGGACCAAACAAAAAACAAAAAAAAAAGTCCGGGGGCCACATATGGGCTGTAGGGCGGCTGCTTTCTTTCAAAAAGGACGTTTTCACTTCGAATTTGCTCATTCGTTCCTTTTTTGGGCGAGCAGACGCCGACGTGTGCTACTCAGAAGGCTGCCTCTTTGTCTCGACATCATACACAAAGATCCATGACTCGTCAATTGTGATTACGTTATTCAAAGATTGGGGGTAATTTTCTCGGGCACACTTCCACTCGCCGAAATTTCTGCTCGTCAGTGAGCACTTTTGGGACTTGCACCACTCACAGAAATACGTCGCCGGAAAATGTTTTTACTGAACTCTCCAGGTGCTCGGAGACAACTGACCAGTCCCTCGTTCGCTAGCTAGGAAAGCCCTTTACCGAAATCAGTGGTATTCTTCGCACACCAATGCCACAGTGCAAAAATGGATAAAATTCTAGATAATAGTACCTGTGTGTATTAAAAATTGGGCGAGTCGGGTCCCAATACACCTAGTATAAAGATTTTCGAACTTCCTTATGAATTTATACCGCATGTATTGGCCAATATGTGAGTTAACTCAATAAAAATAAGACAGCGTGTTCTACTCGTAACGTAATGATTTTTATTTTTCGAAAAAATTTCTTACATTCCGATCGTCTAACTAAAAATCACATGGATTTAATTTTAGTAGCGCCATCTATGTGTCAAGTCCTTAATGTTTCTTCTATATAACAGATTTATAAATTTAAGTGTTTCAGAAATATCTCATTTAATGAATGTAATGAATTAGGTTATGTTAAGGCTCTGTGTACCATCTTTACTTTTCTATATGACTCTCCAGCGCTTACCTTTCGATAACACTTCCATGCCAAACCTAAACCTCCCCACACGGGATTATTTTTCTTATGCTCGAAAAACTTTTCATTTCACATAATCCAAACTAATTAAACTGAAAATCACCAAATACAAAGTGCGAAAATGGCCTACAATTCTTTTATTTTAAATTTTTTTTGGAATTTTCGCTTACTCTCATTACAGGCCATAATGCATAATTACATTTATTGCGCAACTTTTGCTCGACTACTTCATGGTAAACGAAGCTCAACCGCCAAAATATTAGCAAGTTAATTACAAAACATGAACTTGAAGGCGATTTCATGGCAAAGGCGCAAGAAATAAAATAAATTTTAATAAACATCATTGGCCATTAAGAACAACGAACATGAAGAGGATAAAAAAAGATGAAAAACAAAAACGTTTGTGGAAAAGTTGTGCTATCACAAACTTTAACATTTTAACAAAGACTTAACTCGCTCGCTACACTCATTAAGCGCTTAAAACTTTTGCCAGCTATTTATTAAAAAATACAAAAAAAAAAAAAAAAAAGAAAAAAAAAAAAAAAAAAAATAAAAAAAAAAAAAAAAAAGGAATAAAAAATACAAAAAAATAAAAAAGGAACGAATAAAAATGAAATAAAAAATAGTTAAAGGGCAGAAATAAAAACTTCGATTGTGTTGAATCAAAGAGTGGGGGTTGAAGTATGAAAAAAAGTTGTTATTGTTTTTTCTGCAATGTACTTGCATTGTTGTTCGGCGGCTGTATGCGAAAACTTGGCCGTGTTCACGCCGTTCATAGCGCTTAGTCGAACCACACTTAAGACATGCGAATGCAGTAGTAGGGTAGCCGTCGCAGCGGGTGCTGTGTGGTTTCGCTAGAACAGTTACATATTGTTCTTACTCATTTGGCCATGTTAATTCATTAATCCTGATTTGCAGTCAGACGCACTCGTGGACTGTGCGTGGGCCAGCGCACTGCTAATTGCATTTTTACGCCCATTTAGACAGAGAACACAAAATTTACAATGAAAGTTTTACTGCGGTGCCTGGAGCTTGGTGTTTAGTATAAGGTATATAGTAGCTATATAGTGGTGTAATGGAGGGCTAGCGCTGACCAGTAGTTCATTGAGTAGGGTGCTGGCGAGAAAAGAGAAAGTGAGAAAAGGGAAAGATAGGTATTGGGGTGCAATCGTAAAAAAAAATAATATTGTTTTGAAGGTGAACTGAAAAGAGATGGCGGACTATTCCTACCCAAGGTTGTGCGCTGGGCTTGGAACCCGCCATGTAAAAAACGCCCCCAATGAAAATCAAACCAGAATATCGGAAGAGAAACCACGTTTTGATGACGACCATACCAACGCTTTGAGGATAACGATTTAAGGGCATGCACCCATGCAGCCGGTACTCAGTTAGTTGGGTTGATGACCTCGTAAAAATAAAGACTGATGGACGAGACAAGGACTCAGACAAGTAGCTCATTGTGAAAGAAGGTAAAAAGAAGGTAAGTTTGGCAGAACGGTCGGTAAATTCAGCCTTCATGAGAAATATATCCAAATCGGTTGAGACTGATCAATATCGTCGGGGAACGAAACATGGTTATCTCAGTACTAGATTCCAGCATAAGAATATTGACAAAGCTACTGCGTGGCTGTCTCCGGATAGAAAAGCTAAGAAATAAGAAACTATTGATTTTTGGAATGTTAAGGATAGTACGACGAGGAGTACCGTGTCGCGGTAGAGAGAAAGCAGACTGTCTACCTGGGCAAGACGCATTTGCAGACAAAAAAAAAAAAAAAAAAAAAAAAAAAAAAAAAAAAAAAAAAAAAAAAAAAAAAAAAAAAAAAAAACGAGAGAGGCCGGAATGTGTGAGTATGAAGGGATTGACAAGCTGGCGGACAGGGGTATATGACAGAAAACGTCAAGAACAGTAAATACTACAACCGATGTCCAGAGCTTACTAAAATTATGGGTGGGGACACGTCTCCAGCCTGCTGAATGGCAGTGAAAGTATAACACCAGGAGATGGTGAATACGATGTTTCAATCTAAAACGATGGAGCAGCCATTCCATTGTCCGACCTTGAAGAAGTTCGAATAGCCCCGTGAAAAGAGAGCCGACTCCCACCACCTCTTCGTTAATTTCAAAGCTGCTTTTGACAGCATGAAAAGGAGATGCAAATAATCAGCTTTTTGGAGAGAAAAATGCGTAGGCGAAGTTTTGGATAGATATCTCGAAAACTGAGGAACTTCTTTAGCTACATATCTTCAGCGGACAGAGGATTTATAAATATTCCGCTATAAATCGAAACTCGAGCACAGTGCCCAGCATCACGCTAAATTTGTAATAATTTTGTCCGGTATAGCCTATAGTATATGAAAACTTGCAAGCATTATCAGTCGCCACACGATTTAACTCACACAAAACCGCATTATTTAAGTTAACGGTTTATTTTGCGTCTATCTCTTCACTACACCCGCGTGACTTTGCACGTACAGCGGACGTTCGCCAAAGTGTGGGAGTCATCTTGTCTGCCCGCTCGCTTGTTTTGCGCCACCAACTGGGCAGTCTTTATTTAGAGCCGCGCAGCTCAGCATTATGGCGCACAAAAGAAATGTGAATTGTATAAAACTAATTCTCCGGAGCATTACTTCCGCAATTAGGCGCAATTCTTTGCGAATTTTTTTCGCCACCATTAGAGGTTTTGCTTTCTTTGCATGCGCTCGCTTGACTTTCAGCGTCTATCTGCTTCATTTGCAGTGGTGAGCGCTTACACAAACCCGCTCCACCAAATTGGCTACCACCTAGATGCTGGTAATTTCTCGAATGAATTTTTTCCTTACACGCACCACACCCCCGCAGTAACAAAGCTTTCTTTTAGCACAGCCATTGTTCATTGTTATGCTTGCCATTTATCTCTGTTGGTGGTGGTGCTTTCATTAGTTTCCCAATGATTTTTGCTGATTTCTGCTCTTTTGCCCTTTTCACACATACGCCATGCCACATATATACAAACACAAATACATATATGCTGAGATATGTATGTACATATACACACATATGTATAGCAATGCTTGACGCTTTGGTATGTGTTTGTAAATGTATGTGTATGTGCATGTGTGTATGCTTGTCGAAAATCGCACGTCGAATGAAATCAATCAAGTGTATGGTGAATGTCTGCTGCATGCGGTGTAACCACCAGCAGCAACAACAACAACAACAACACGAACAACAACAAGGTGAACAACAGCAGCAACATAAGCGTCATCATCAGCACCATTAAAATCAACATCATCATTTGGGCAGTGAGTACTCAACGGCAACCATTGGCGTGCAGAAAAAAAATTCATCGCTCACCCACACCCATGCAGCTGTCTTCTTTGCCAGCTCACCGGAAAAAGTTTCAGCTGCTCACACTGGCCGTCGCTGGCAGTTGTTTTTTCATTCATTTTAATTTAAACTTTTAGTTCACACATAGTCGCCCCACCGTTTTATGCTTTTTTCTTCAACTTTTTTGCTCACATTATAATTTTTTGTCTTCCACTTGGCTTTCCCTTCTACGCTTTTGCTATTTTATCCAACTGAAATTGCTGTAATAGCGAAATTGTATTGTGGTGATAAATTCATTTGCGCCTTTTGTTTGAAATTCGCCACACACACACTCCCATATATAGACATAAACACTTACACATACACACATACACGCTAACACATACTCCCATCCACCCACATCTCGTTTTGTGGCTACTTTGAAATGCGATTTTTCATTTTCTCCCAATGCACTCACTTGTTTTACTCGCCAACTTGCGGCAACGCTCAGCTTAGCGCAGTTTTTCGCTGTTTTAGCATTTTATAAATATTAATGAACTAACTGTATTATTGTGGGTGAGTGTGTGTGTGCGTTTGTTCTAGCCAAATTACACCACAAATTACAATTTGAAGTGCCATGAAGAATTAAAAAGTATATAATTTCAAGCAACTTTGATTAGTTTTGACCACAAATGAGTGCGAATTGCCGATTTCAGCATTTTTCAAAACTTTTTATTGCAAATATAAATATTTTTTTTTTTACAATTTTATTCTCTTTAGGTTATGTAATAAATGATATACATACAAATAATCAAAATCAAAGCTCACCTTTTGCTGGCGGGAACTGCACTTGCTGCTAAATCTGAAATCTGAAAGAATAAGAGAAAAGTTTTATTAAAAATCTTAAATATAAACAAAAAAAGTTTAAAAAAATATTTTTTAAAAATTTGAAAAAGAAATTAAAATAAAAAAATTTGAAGGAAAATTTCAAAAACAAAAAAAAAAAAAATTCAAAATTTATTCAAAAAAAATTTTTTTTAAATCTAAAAATTTGAAAAGTTTGTACTGGTATTCGAAAAAGTCTTTTCGTGTTTTTTCAAAAGATGTAGTTGCAGTCGCATATCTCCAGTGCTACTAGTCACATGGTGTTATACCGTATATACGCTCACTTGGCCCCAATACACTAGTGCTCAAATCCAATCCTCCAAACAGTTATTAAGTCAATATGCGAAATAGCATTCAATTGACTAAAACGGTTTCCTCCGAGCAGTTGTTTGGGTTTTCTGAATATCCAGAAGTTACACGGAGCTAAATCAGGCTTTATGCGGTGATTGTGACACGATATTGGTTGAAAATTTGGCGAAAAGCTCACGTAGCATCAATGCAGTAAGCGTCAATGCATTATCGTAGTGCAAAAACTAAGAGTTTTCGACCAAAAATTTCGGCCTCCTTTCGTGCAAACGCAGCATAACACTCAAATAGTAGTCACTGTTAACAGTGTTCCCGCTCGGAAAGAATACAACTCGATAATCGAAGCAAACTGTCAACATAACTTTGATTTTTGTCCTGTTCTGACGTGTTTTTTTCCGATTTCGGTCGTTGCCACGATATTCGGGCGAATGATCTTCTGTTTCCGGGTCATAAGCACAGATCCAAGACTCATCGCCAGTAATAATACGTTTTTTTGGCATCCTGGTAGTTGGAAAGCGGCGCTTCACAGACATTAACGCAACGCTGTGTTTTGAAAAAATTAAGTGATTTTCGAGCTAATCGTAATTTCAGTTTTCTAACGACCAAATTATTTCTTAAAATGGTTTTCACTGATACTTCCTATATGCCAACGATGTCAGTTAGATTCCTTCTTTCCATTGATGTGTTGTTCATCAGTTGATGTTGATGGCAGTCCAAGACGTGGTTTGTCGTAAACGGCGGACGCGAAGAGGTTTTCAACCCTCTTTGAATTATTTGTACCAATCAACTTGTTCGCGACAAACTATTATAACCGACGGACTTCCGAAATCCGCTCTGACTTCGACTGTCGCTGGAGACCAGGGGCTGCGAGCTTTTTTATGGTTGTATCGAAGCTAAAGGGATGTTTGAAGGGGAAGGTCTTCTCTCGATCGCTCTCAATCGACTCAAATTTCGGAATACTGATTACTGACTACAGACCACTGTTGTGCCAGTCTTTCAAGCAGAAGTGACTGCCAGGCAGGTATGGGCTTCGCGCGCACTGAGTAAATGTTGGTCGGCAACCAGCAACTATGGGCTAGCGAAAGCCTTCTGGGCCAGAGTGGATTATGAACAGTCTATGATTGATAACTATTAAACACTTTTTTCTTCACTCTTCAGCCAGACTAAAGTTTAAACAACATAGTTGTCCCTGTATCCCTCAAGAAATCATATTTTTTATAAAAATTATAAAAGTGGTAATTAAAAATGTTTTCTAAAATGTTTTCTTTCACTGTCAGAAGTTGAATTAAGGAGGACGCCGCAAAAAAAAGGAATAATAATAATAACTTAAATGGAAATTATATATGAAAATTTTCACTGAACTACATTTACCAGCATATTTGTTATCAATTACAGTACATAAGAGTCTACGAAAAGAAAAAAAGTTCAAAAAACAAACGCAATTTCACAGCAAAACTTCTTTACGCCATGCGGAAAGATTATCTGCCGACTGAATTAAAGCACTAATTAAAAATTACATTCGAAATTCTCCACTTAATTCTCGCACAAATGAAGAGACTCAGTATCAGTGGTTGTACATGTAAGTGCGAGTGAGTGTGGAGTTTACAATTTACAATTTTAATATTTTAATTAAAGTTGTGCCGCAAAGTCGGAAAAATTTTACAAGCGACTTGTATTCGGCTGCCTTCTGACTACAATTTTTTTTTTTTTTTTTTGTTTTCATTATTATTATTTTTTGGGGGTTTTTTGTAGTTACTGTTAGGGAAGCATGCTACTTGCATTGAAATCTCATAGCGTCAGCCCACATCCTAGTAAACTCGACTTGTAAATTAGCACAACTGCAAAGATTTTCCCCTTTTTTTTACTTTTCCGAAGTTTTTCAACATATTTTTTATTCATCTGTGTCTTTACCGTGTCTTACTTATATTTGTGTATTTAGGTCGTTAACATCATCCGTCTTTTTATGTTTGTTTATGGTTCTTCGTTTCGTTTGTATATAACTTTTTGCCATTTCCCACATTGAATTTGCGAGTTTCTTAACAGAAGCGTCGAAGAGCTCAGTAAGTCATGAAGTTCGAAGCAAAAATATAATATAAAGAAATTTGCACACGCACATTGCAGCTGAATTATTTGGTTAAAAGTGATATATAATATGAAAGATATGAGTTAAGGTTCTCTAATAGAAAATTACACAAAAATATTCAGGCAAATTAAATGACCGAAAAGTTGGCTTAGTAAAAAAAGTAATTAAATGTGATTAAACAGACAATTTTTGGAACAAATTTGAAAATTAAAGTCTTGCGGTGACTTCAGCAGAAATTGGCTGTCAGTTGGCTCTATATAAGATAGCAGGTACCGTGCCAGGCCAGTGCTTAGGTACCTACCGCGCCTAGGTGAGATGTGATTTGGAAGTCAGAAGGTGACTCCAGGTGCAGCAGGCGCTATGTCTGACCAGTCCTTGGGAGACCTTCGCGCCGCAATGTGATGATTTTTAAAACTCATGCGGTGACTTTATTCGGAAAATGTAAACAAATCGGTCATTGTAAACAGGGTTATTGTCTTAGCTAAATGTAAACAAAAAATTCATTGACCTCATGAAACATCCTCAGAAATTGTAAGCAAATGACCCACAAATGTAAAAAAGGTTGTTGTCTTGGCCAAATATAAGCAAAGGTTATAGTTTTGTCTAAATGTAAACGAAGGTCGTGAATTTGGCTAAGAGTAAACAAAAAGTTTATTGAACTAAAATGTAAACAAATAGATCAGTGATCCAAAATATAAACAAATTTTGTTGACTTGTCTAAATGTAAACAACGGTTGTTAACTTGGCTAAATGAAAAAAGGTTCATTGACCTCTAACGTAAACAAAGAGTACCTCGGCCAACGGTACCTCGGTGTAAACAAAAGGGTCATTGATCCCTTTAAATGTAAAAAAAGGGGTCTTTGACCAAATAAAATGTAAAAAATGGCGTTATGCTATAGCGATCCGAACTGGACAATATAGCTGGCTGCCAAACAGACAATTTTTTGGTATTACGACGACGCTGACGAAGCTCCTATGGTCAGAATGCGAAGTATAATTTAGAGTACAAGAGAGTTTAAGAGTATATTAGGACTCAAGTAACCGTAATTTATCCCAAATGAGCTATAGTGTGTAAATTCTCCTAAAACTTTACGGCAGAATCTGAAGCACGACACACAATAATAAAATAAAATATAAGCAACAAAGGCAATGCTTTTGCTTGTATCAAACCATATCTTCATAGATAACTTTCTAGCAAAGTCTTTAAATTACTAAACTTAATTTTAATGCTATTAAAATTTGTAGCATGCCACACAGGCACCTAATGCATAGCAAACACTACAACACATGTTTACAAACTCGCGTTCAAATATAAGTATATAATGCGCCACCGATTTCCATTTCAAGTTGGCATTTGAGTGCTGTGGGTATTTCCCTAGAGCATGTGGCAACTACTTACTTACTACTTGTACGAGGTGTCGTTTTGTGGTTGTCTTGCGTCTAATTTGGCGACATTTTATGTGCTTTTGTTGTCGGCTGCCATTGTTTTGGCGGCTTCCGCATTTGCGTAGCACAGTTGTTGTTTCTATACAAGTATTTGTTGTTGTCAACTAATGTTGGCCACAAATGTGTTTTGCGCACACACACATGCGCATATATACAAACAATTGTTTGCTCACAGCGCTGTAGTCCCAAGCAACACTGGACGCCTTGGCGTATGAGTAACCGCTCATTGTATGGAAATTTTTAGCGTGTGCTTGTGCATGAGTTTTGGACACAAATGAACGCGCACATAATAATTCAACCACATTTTATACTACACACACATGCACACATACGTTCTCCTTTTCCTTGCGCTGCATCGCCTTCCTTTGTTTAGTAGCAACGCTCTTGCCTTGCTTTGTTTTATCTCCAAGCGCCAAGTGTCTCTAGCGCATTACTCGCTGCTATTGTTCTATTGCACGTGTATGTGTGTGTTTTTGTTTATTGTAAATTAAGTGAAAAGTGTCCTTGCTAGTGCCAAAAGTTTCGTCCAACGGCGGTGGTAAGTATTGTAGTTTATTAATTTTGCACGCAACACATTTCTCAGTTTCCGTTTTCAATTTCTTCTTACACATTTCTATTCACCATTTTGTATTTTTGTAATATATTCATGTAGCTGTGTTGTTGTAGTGCATTTTCAATTTTCTAATTCCACTGTGGCACCCTTCCATCCTCTGTCTCACCGCTCCGCTTGTCGTGCTACTGCCACTTTTTAGTTGTCGCCGTCGCCGGTATTGTTGCTGTCTGTGTTTCTGTGGTTGCAACTGTGAAAATATGCGGCTGCTCGCTCGCTTGTCTGCTCGTCTGCATTATCATTTGAATGTGTTTTTCTGGTGTACCGCACAATTAAAAATTCTTAATTGTATTACAAAGAAATAAATGAAGCGGTTGCATGCATTTTGTTGGCACTGGTGCACCACCTTTCAAGTTGCAACATAAACTAAATAAATAACTGAAAATTAGCTGAGTAGTTGGCGGACAAACATGTGAATTTTTGGGGTATCATTAAGGTATTGTATTGCATAAATTTAACTGAGAGTAAATACTACTAATTATTATTAAAGGGAAAGACGGAGGCTCAATAAAGCTTAAATAAGAACCTGTCTCATACTTGCTTACTTGGCAAAATTCCTGACATCTGTCCACTATAGCATATAGCTGTCATCGAAACTGAACAATACAGGAACTTGATCTCTAGTTCTTGTATGGGAAACTTTTTATTTCACAAGATATCATCACAAAACTCGATATGAGTCATTATTCAAGGAAACGTTATAAAATGTAAATAAAGGCTTTTGTCTTGGCTAAATATAAATGTAGGTTGTAGACTTGGCTAAATGTAAACAAAAGTTCATTGATCTGAATTGCATTCAAAGGGGTCTTTGACCTCGGATAAATCGAAACAACAAACATTGCTCAAGGGATCCTTATAATTTGCGCCAAATTTGTTCAGAGCGTACCACTCTAGTCAGTTAAGCTTTTTTTATTTGACAAGATATGTTCCCGAAATTCAGCATTTGTTATTGCTTGTGGTAAGGCTACAATCTCCGAAAATCTTATTCAAATTGGATCACTATAGCATATAGCTGCCATACAAACTGCATGATCGAAATCAAGTTCTTGTACGGAAAATTTTATCATTTTACCAAATATATTCACCAAATATGGTATGGATTGTTGTAGAAAGTAGCGCCATAATTTCCAAAAAAAATTATTTAGATCGGATCACTATAATATATAGCTGACATACAAACTGAACAAACAAAATCAAGCTCAAGATCTTTTATACGCTTTTACACTATAAGGAATGTACCTGTGTAGGGTATTATAGCTTCAAAAGGGCCGCAGTTAACGTTTTTTTGTTTTTATTAAAGAAAGATAGATTTCCCAAAATTTAATATACTTAAAAATACTATAATTTTTCCCACTCACAACACCTACGTTAAATACAATCGAACCATTGGAGTGCTAAGCATTTGAAATTTCGTGCCAAAATTTTATAAACACAAAAAAAAAAATCAATTCCATAATTTTTTCATTGCGCATTTTCATGCCACCGCGTGCAACGTTTGCCACATGGCACATGGTACGCTGATGACACTAACAATTCTAGTGAAGGCAATGCGAAAAGCACAGCAACGCAGGCAAGCGAAAAGGAATTCGCAAAAAATGTCTGTCTGCGTGCAGAGAACACTTTGGACTGTTTAAATTTTTAATGAATCAAAAATGTTTTCACACATGCCACACGACGACACGTGGCGCCAGTTAGAGAGAGTCGCAGCGAGGATAGCAAAAGCAGGCGTTGAAAAGCAGGTGATGATTGCATATATCTCTTATATTGGCAAGTGCTATATGGCTGCTTTAGTATGTATGTTTGTATATATATATATGAATCTGTGTAATGTATAGTATAGACTAGGTATTGCCACATAAACATACATATAAACATATAGCGTTACTATTGTTGGGCTGTGCGCCTTAAAATATGTAACTACTATTTCGTATTTGCCACATCCTCGGCGTTCGTCACACAAATTCCGCTTCTACTAGTGCTGAGTGCAGCTTTCACATTGTAATTGAACGTAATTCGATTTGTGAGCTGAGGTGACTCGAATTCAGCAGCTGGAAATTTTCTCAAAGGAATTTTTAGGTGACAGAAATGAAATAAAATGAATGTGAAGATGTAGACAAAACTATGGCGAATGCTAAAGTATTGAGCTTTAAGTGTCTATTAGGTTAGAAGGCTTTTAGGAGGAAGAAGTAGTGTGAAATTTGTAGATATGCCTTTCTTCAACTTTAGTTTATTAATTTGAGAATTTAGTTGCTTTAAAAAACGGTTAAAAATTAATAAATTTGTTTTGTAGAAACTTTAAAGGAGTTTTCTTGAAGCTATGAATTTCTTATAGGCTGAATGGCTCCAAGTTTATAAGCTACAGGGCAGCACCTCTCGCAGTGTAGATTCAAACTTGACCCTGTTAGAAGGTGGCAATCACCTGTACCTAGTTTTATTCTTTAACTAATTTAATTTAGTTGAAGGTTTGATGCCTCCAGTGCAACAATGTATTTTAGCGTTCAATAGTTTATTAATTGCTGAGATTTACTTAGATCTTTGGTACCTGAAGCAGAAAATTGCCGCACACCAAAGCCCCATAAGGTTTTTTTAAGGAATAATATTAATATGTGACCTGGTCTACGGAAAGGGGGCTTAGGTGTCAAAAAATCAATTTTCACTTTWTAGTTGATTCGGATGGAAGATGAGATGCTTTTTTTTTAACAGCTGCTTCCCAGAAAACTAGTTTCGCACGTTAGCTCCCTTTTCGTAGACCAGGTCACATATATTATTGCTTAAAAAAAAACAAGACTTATAGTAATAAATACAAGTCTAGTAGAATACGAAAATATGCAAGGGTGAATAATGGTTCCGGTCTTTCAAAGGTGAATAAAAGATGATTCTTGGCTTAATCAAATGAATCAATGTCTTGTCCTCATCGACACATACAGTCTAGTAAAATTAATCCATTATTTTGTCCGAAAAGTGAATAAGTTGTTTAGCTTAGTATGTTTAGTATACTTTCTTTTATTAGATAGGTTATATAAACCTAAGGGTCCTTGTATTGACTCACAAAGATCTACATATAGTCATCCACGTGCGATCTTTGATCAGCCATCTAACCTAACCTAATACCATTTGGAAGTTCACTTCCTCATACAGATCATCAATGCTCCTCTCGTGACTTGATATCTAATTGTTGATATTTCATTTAGTCCCTTGAATCACAAAGCTCCCAGATATCTGGGATGAGTCCTAGATAATGTCGGATAGAAGCATAAGAGTTGTTCCAGCATGTCTGTCATGCCTACTTCTTTGAAATTTCCGCGTGTATCGTGGTTACCAATACCCATCCATCATAATAATGACAGAAAAACTGGAATAGCCGGATTTCACGGGCTTCTCTAGAGGGGTAGATCATTCGCCTCAGACAGAACGAAGTATTAATCACTTGGTATCAAGTGCGAACTATAAAGTGGCTCCAGACTAAGCTTTGGAAGCTTCTGAGGTATCATTATTGATGTTTGTGAATTGTTTCTCTATTGGATGGAATATAACTTCTTTCCTGTTGGCCAAAGCTGATACAGACCAACAAAATTATTTCACAGATATGAGGAGGTACTGATCTGTTGGTAGTAGGTCTCCATTTTGAAGATGCAGGCAGCTCCCGACTTCCGCAGAGTAGAGTCTTCGGTCTCTGTCAGAAAACTTTGAATACCTTTTAGTCCACAGTGTTAAAAAAAGTTTAAAAGTTGATTTCTCGCTTCCTTCTGATTACTGCTTATTTTTACAGACCTAAATCTATTGCTATGAGTACGTATATAAATAGTATATACGAGTATAAAAGACACAAGGTTGTATATACTCCATCCTTACCTTCGGTAAAATTTATTTTTAATTTACGGTAAAACAATGTGAGAATTATGCCTTTAATGAAAAGCGTAAGAAACAGATGAGCTCCGTATACCCAGCACAATGAGCGGTGGGAAACGGCAGAGGGCGAAGAAAAGGCAGTAAGCAGAAATAAACGAGCCGATAGACAACTGAGGCTATTATTGTACTCGTACTAACACAAGTTAGAAGCAAGCCTCTCATAAGTATCGTCACGTGTACCATTGAACGAGTGTATATGCGTGTGTGTGAGAGTAGGAAAACAATTTGACAATATAATTTTGACAATATTAAAGCGATAACTGAAGCGCTGCGATGAGGTGCTAAGAATTCTCATTTTAATGAATGCCATCTATGGCACAAGCGGATGACAATGAACGAAGGGTGGGTGTATTAGGAAAGTGGGTGGGCATTTAAAGCGGAAATATTCATTCTACGAGTATTTGTAAAGCAGTGGATTAAATGAGTTGGGTGGGCTCAAAGGAAAAGGGTTTTATGACAATTACCGCAGTGCCGACAAGAAAGCTTGACAGCCTGCTGAGCAGCAGCAAATTATTGTTGCAGTGACAGCGGTACACACACAAAACGAAGACCCTTTTCAACCGGCTAAAGACGCAAAAATTAGTGTCTGACTGCTGAGTGGCGGCTGCGAACACATTCAACAATTGTGCTCTATAAGTGGGTGGTCGGATAGATAGGCGAGAGATCTAGGGGAGTGTCTTAGGTTAGGCGGATGACTTCCGTAGCTGCCCCAGCGCATTTTGTTGCTTCTTATTAAATTTGTGTATGCTGGTGGTGTAGCATCCGCTATTCACACAGGCATTAATGCCAACTCACTCTGGATTAGAAGTTGCATTTTCAACATAACAAACCTGATAAGACCACAGTAAGTGACACCAATTGATGTCAGTTAGATTGAGAGCTACTGGATGGAGTTTGAGGCGTAAACACATTGGTTACTTAGAACTTTAAAGCTGACGTGCTGACAAGGAAAGGCACCTTAGCACTGCTACCAGTAGCATGAGAATGGAGCTGCGCTTCGTGGGAGCTTGGTTCGCGCTAGACCTTCATCAATCTCTTTAGTCCAAGATCAATCGTACGAGATCCTGTGTGCTTTTTGTTCCCAGTAAAGCTTTTCCTAGGTTTGGAAGTTCTAACAGGCTATGGCCTTAATAGCGTCCATCATGTAAGGTTGGGTATCTTATCGGATAACAGCTGCATGGAAGGAGATAAGGTGGGCATATCTAAAAACTTACTTCCTTACCTCACACTTTCGCTTTGGTGGCTTATAAATACAGAAGTTGAAGAGGGGCTTCACAAAGAACTACATATGAGGTAGCTGTCCAAATGAGATCTCTGGATCAGCCATCGGACTTAACCAAACCTAACCTAATATCCCTCTTTTTTTTCTTTCATTTCAGTTTCTATTTTTGTCTTTCTTACGCTCTCTCACTGTGAGTTTCTTATTTCCAAAATGGAGCCCTTATTCTTATCTCTCATTTCAAAAGTACACCAAATAGTGAAAAGTTATTAATTAGGGGAAAAAATTGGCCCACTCCGACCCTTCCTGTTATTATTCTTACCCCTCCTCCCCCTCTTTTTCCATTCCTACTACTTTAATTCCAATTCTGACTCTCTCTCTCTCTCTCTCTCTCTCGCTTTAAACACACACTGTGAGCTCCAGGCTCTCAGTAAAACATTTAGTTCAGGCTTTGAAATGGTTTGGTTGAAAGGTGAATAAACATATAGTAGTTCAATCTAACCCAATGCAATCGGAGGGGAACTTGTTATGACCTTTACGTTTCAGCGAAACGGAGACAAATCTTTATGATTCCGGAAAACTAACGCTTATCGCGTTGTTCGAATGCGGCTAGTTCTAGTAAAGCAAAGAATTCGGTTTAGGCACAGAAACGGTTTCGTTGAACTGGTCGAATTGGACTGGATTGGACTACCGGATATTCGATCAGTCCAACGGTTTGGACTATATATCCATACATCCCAGTCCAATTTGATCAGTAAATACCTTTCGATGCTCTCAGATCCTTCATAGCTAACATCTAGTTCCTCACTTCCGCTTTAGCGAACCAACACTTACATGGACTATAACAGCATTCCTACATTGATTTCCGCCACATCCCCTCCGACACATCAGTTGCAGCACAGCTGGTTAGGAAAGTTATTATTGCGAATTAAACGGCATAGAATTTCTAATGCTTTTGTGCCAACTTCCGCTGCAGACACATACAAACACAGCCACTGCAATACAACTTCTCGCAACACCTTATGGACTGCAGTCAATGCTGAATGGCGAATGCTGGGCCGTTGTTGGCTGAAACGTGGTAATTGCGTACAATTTCCAACCGACTTCCATTAGTCGTTTGCAAGGATATGCAATTTAAGCGCGCACATTTCCGATCCGCGAACACGGAGGCCGGGACGAGCCGGGTCGTGCTAACGAATCAAATGGATTTCCTGCTGCCAGGCGGCACTCGAAATGCGCGCACAAACAGCGGTAGTTGGGAGCGCTTGACAGCAATTTTCAGCTTACCTGCACGCCAGGAATGTGTCTTAACTGCTGGCGGCGGCTTCGGCAGCTGTGCTGTGTATTTTGCGATTTTAACAATTTTATTAAATTCAATTTATATCATTTACACGCTTGTCTTGTGCGAAGCGCAGTAAAGCGCTGCGTGCGCCCCTCATCTCAGCTTCACTTGACGCAACTCGACTCGCTTGCAATTGCCACATCCGGCTGTGTGCAGGTGAACGCACACATACTCGTATCGTCCTGTGTGTATGTTACACGTGTAGCAGCATATCAGTGCCACACATTTCACGGCTTGTTGAACGCTTACGTATGGACTCATGCTGACGGCAAAGCCTGCATTCCACTTCTAAGCTAAATACACTTTGAAGCTACTCATTCGGTCTCTTGAATTGCTCAGGCGTTGCAATTGAAATGATTTCTAGCACGAGTTTGATTGCGTTGCATGCTGTGCCAAAGTCGCATACATACATATATGTCTGTCTGTAGGAGGCGCCTTATCTGCGCTTCTAACACATATTGCGCGTCTTCAATCCGGAAATTGTTGCTTTTATCGCCGTCAACGATGCGGGTGATATTTAATTGGCGCATTTTCCGTGCTGCCACATTTTTGCTCATATCTTTGGATCGCATTTGGATTTTCCTACTCATTTGTCAGTCTTTTTGATGTTCGCCGTAGCAATTTCGCCAATAGTAATTGTAGTGACGCAGTCAAGTCGAAAGTAAGCATCTCATACTCCATCCGTCGAAGCGTTGCTGCAAAGGTGTTTAATAATAAAAAGATGTGGCCACTACTTTGATGAGCACTTGAAAGCTTTGAAGTTTTGTGATATGAATTTCGCACCATTTCGCAAGTTTTATTTTTGCTTTTGTTACTGTTAAGTATTAATGATAGAAATTCTTCGAGGCTCTATTAATTTTTATTGCCGAAAATTTTCGAGAATGCCACGAATTTCTAGAAAATTGATGAAAGCACGAATCAAAGTGAGACTATAAAGGCAATGTCTGAATTTTACGGATTCTTACTATAGCATTGGGGAACAGGGTTACTATTAATATAATGGTTAAAACTAAATCCCTTGATATGAGAAGTTTTATTTCGTTCCTAAAATGTGCCCTGTTAACCTAACCATGCCACAATTTCTTTATTACGTCTGAAAAGCAGATTTGCCGAAGCTCTGCAAAGTAGGCCGTTGCAGCGAAAACCTCCGACCAGACCGCGAGCTTTCAAGTTTGAAAATAAAAAATAAGTCAAGTCTAGTGATTTCGGTTTATAGGAAAGCAGTTGGTAGCTCATCGAATATGACCATGCCAACAGATCCTTTTTCTACAATTTGACCCCGAATCGGTTCTTTAATTCACTATAGTCCGTAGTGACCAGAGTAGTGACCGTTTTCATTTTGCCTTTTTATTCAGAATAGTTGATGTGGAATCTTTCTTGTGAATCCCAGATAACTATGACCAACATCTCTCCGGCCGATAGAACAGTCTACGTCCAGTGAACGTTTTGGCTTTACTTTTTACTCAAAATAGCTATGAATTTCAGATAACTGTAGCCATTATCTTTCCTAAGACAAAGTTCACTGTCCATAATCTGACCTTTAATTCGGCACACTAGAGTCCTGTGACCATTTTACTGGAGATATGTGAAGCCAACCGTTTGAAACTCAAACACCGATGACCTTCATCTTGTTTACCGAAAGGGCAGTCCTTGTTTTCTTCGGAGCAAAGTGTGGGACGCGGTCCATTGCTTCAACTATTTTTTGGTCTCCAGTCCATTTGAAAAGAAATTGGTCGCTTTAATGTTGTCGCCGCTAGGGCAGTCTTTGCCAGTTTTGGATCAGGTTAGCGGAAAGAAGTATACTGTTTGAACTAATTCGAGATCATAGTTCATCCGATTTGGCCTTGGTCGATGTGTATTAATTTCAAAAGAGCGTTTTTATCATGTTCGATTTTATTTCGACACGGTAGAGACCCATGTCTATTTTTTCTTTTATTTCGAAATTTTTTCTTTTTATTCGAGATTTTTCTTTTTATTCGAGATAGTCGACGTGAAACCCAAATTGTGAATCGCAGAAATCGGTGGCCCTCCAGCCGACAGCACGGCCTTTACCTTCATCGGATCAGGTTTGTAGGACGCTGGTCCTTGGTTTCCGGTGGACTCATTTGCAGAATTTGACCCTTGCGGTCTTCTGAGATGCCTCTGGTGAGTCACAGAAATAGGTGACAGCACCTTTCCGGCCGACACTTCGGATCTGGTATACGGGACGAAGTCCACAATCTCGACTGCTACCTGATTTCCTCAAGACTATGACCCACGTGGTCTTCTGAAATCCCTCTTGGCAGATCACAGATGCTTGCAATTTCTTATTGCAATAGTACAAGCTTTTCGGAGTAATTTCCATGTTGCAACATATGGCGTGCAACGGACACTTTCGCAACAACATTTTCTGCTGTTGTTGTACAAACGTTTTCCGCGAATTTTCAACAACTTTATTTGTAATTATTTGCGTTCCTCTCTCTCTTAAATAAGTTTTACTTTGTCTTTGCGAAAACATTGACAATTTTTCTTGCCACGGATTATGTGGCACTTACAGTTGATTGCAATTGCAATAGACTGTGACAATGTTGCATTTTTTCACAGATGCCTCTTATGTTTATCGCTGTTTTGTGTTTCTTCGGTGAGCAGCACGAGCTTAGACTTTATTTATATCGTATATTTTGCGGCACGAAAGCATGGACAAAGAAAACAAAGCAGCAGCTCTCAACAAAAGCCGAGTCGCATGCAAATGCCGGCAAAGCGAGGATGAGCGGGCGAGCGCAGTGTAGAGTTACTGTRAWAAAATAAAAAAAAAAATTAAAAAAAAAAAAAAAAAAAAAAAAAAAAAAAAAAAAAAAGCGAATCCTTGCAAACTATGTGAAAAAATGGAAAATGGTTGCATTTAGTGCCACCGACGCCAAGAAGTAAAAGTTGTTGTTGCGCCACTTTGGCAGAATGTCGCCTCACATTATCCGTTATTTCTTTCACAAACTATTCGCTTATTATTTGCTTTAACTTTTTCTACAAAATCTTTCTTGCTGAACTTCACATATCCACACAAGCGCCACTTGCAACACAATCACATTTCGGCACTTTTGACAGCCCACTACTGCTAGTTCGCATATCGGCGACAAAGTTTTTCATTTTGTTTACATGAAATAAGAAAAGTTTTAACGCGCGCATACTTCTGCACTGATTCGAAATGTGTTCGAACAATTTTTGAGTGGATTTTAATTTAAGAGCTCGAGAGTTTTCACAACAAATAAGAGTTTTGAACTTGACTTGCGAATGCGTTTATACTTCGATTATAAGCAATCGGACACATTTTTATATACGTAATACTTAGGGAGGTATCAAATGCTGCAGGACGCTTAACACTTTGGCTGTATTTATATCTTCAGAGAGTCGATGGAAATGTTCGAGGAGCTGCAGTCCGCAGATTTGTATTTTAGCTTTGTGTTATTCATTCAAAATATGTCCACATATTCTTAGCCTTTCATCGGGGAGCGGTCTAACTCCTGCTAAGCACAGAAGTGGTTAAATCTGGTTCGGTTTGGAGATGCAAACCCATTTTTTTTATTGAGATAACGGAAATTTTTAATTTCTAAAGTATATCTTTAGGCGAAATGTACATATTCGACCTTTTAAAACCATTTTTTTGATAAGGATAACGTAAATTTTTAATTTCTAAAGTATACCTTTAGGCGAAATGGACATTTTAGACTTTCTAAAGTATACCTTACAGTGGAAAATATATCTTTTTTCGATTTTTAAATGTATACCTTTAGGCGAAATATACTTTTTCCTTAAATATTAATTTCTTTAGCATCTCTTGTGTGTAATGCTTATATGGGTTTGGGAAAAAATATTTGTACTTCAACAATAATCCGTTGGTGGAAATATTTTCGTACCTACCAAACGCAGATCATTTTTTCAGGGAACGAAAAACCATTGGTTTATTGAGTTTTTATAATCTTCAATTTTGGCAAGAATAGCTTTAGGCGAAAGGTTAACTTCCCATTTTTGAAAGTATACCTTTAGGCGATATGTAAGTTATCGAATTATACAAGTATACCTTTAAGCGAAGTTTTCCTTAAAATCTAATAAGTGGATTTTTTAATATTTCAATTCATCAATTTTTCATATATTTTCTAGTTTTCCCAATAAAGAGATATCTAATACTCGTATAGTGTAGAATACAAATGCCTCTATATATCATGGCAATCAGTTGAAATTACTTCCTAGCAGAAATCACAACTCTCTCCAGAGTTTTACAACCAATCAACCTCAACGCACCAACCACTCCAGTCGTTTTTCATGCATACTGACTGTCTCGCCTACCTTTGACATTTCGTTTCTATAAATATGACCGCGTCATTTGACTTTGACACTGAATTATTGCAAGCGAAAAATTGCCTTTCGCAACATCAACAACGACAACACAAACGACGGATGACAACAACATGACAGCCACAACGTAGAGCAGGCGTCATCAACTCCGCAACGCAGCCAAGGGCGCAATGCACACTTGCAGCAGCAGTTGGCAAGGCAGACCATATGCCAAGGGTGCATGTGGCAAGTGCCATGGACAGCTGTGATGGGCAGCTCAAGCAAATGACGGAGGTAGAAAAGTCACATGTGAGTAACAGTGCTGCGGAAGAGTTGGGGCTCAAGTGCTTTAATGATAGTCACTCAGCAGTACCAACACAACACTAACTAAATTATATGCGTGATGATGTTGCAAGTTACGCCTTTGTGGCAGAGTTGAGGGCAACTTTGCTGCCGAGGCGGATAGTATGTATAGAAATGGCTGCCATAAATTTTACTAACTAAACTTATACAACTTACGAGTATAGTTTGGAAGGATAGGATGCTAGGCGTCGCAAGCTTCGACTTCATGCGACCCAAGCATGCTAAAAAAATACTCTCGCAAATTTATATAAAAAAAAATTAAGTTGAAGTAAATTTTTTACCGATCGCAGCGGCGTTGCAACTTTATCATTGGCTTAAGCTATTGACTATCGTCTCACAAATATACAGAAACCAACTACGTTGAAGCCACTTCTGCGCCGCAGTCTTTGCTACGTTGCCTCCGCTAAGTGCAATAATTTTGTTTATGGTTATGTTGTTGCCACACACATTGTTCTACATATGGCAAGTGCCATTATTTGGCTATAAGCTTCCATATACATATATACTCATATTAAGTGTTATAACTCTGTTCGTGTACGGCAAAGTATATTGCTTAATAACTATAAACTGACGCAGCTTTTCGCGACGAATTTTCCTGCGGCTGCCTCAGCAGAATATTCAGCTCTTATGGCTCATATTTCACGTCATGGATTTTGTTTATAAACTTATGCATATATTTTTTTGGAGTCGTTGAAAACTGCAATCTCATAAATAAATTTGCGGCTGATTGGCATTTAAAGCGATTTATGCCAAATACTTTTCATATGACTTACTGGCGGGAAGATTGTGGAAAGAGAGGAGAGCGAAAATGTTGCCAGGAGTTGTAGGGCTTTTTTAAGAGCAGAATGCAGAAATGTAGTAGACTAGTAGAATTTTGACGGTAGTTAAGGGTGCGTACAGGAGAGAAAAGTTTGAGTATAAATATAAGTCTATGTCCAAGTCCAAATCCAACTATAAGTTCAGGTCAGAAACCAAGTCCAAGTCCAAGTTCTGGTCAGAATCCAAGTCCAAGTCCTAGTCCAAGTTCAAGTTCAAGTTCAAGTTCAAGTTCAAGTTCAAGTTCAAATTCAAGTTCAAGTTCAAGTTCAAGTTCAAGTCCAAGTCCCAGTCCAAGTCCAAGTCCAAGTCCAAGTCCTAGTCCAAGTCCAAGTCCTGGTCCAAGTCCAAGTCCAAGTCCAAGCCCAAGTCCAAGTCCAAGTACTCGTCAAGGCTTTTTGTGAAGAGGAAAGAAATCTAATACTTATACTTAATACATTTCCTCGAACTGCGAAGCTACTAGACATTTAAACCATGGTTTAAATATGGCCGGACAGATTCAGAGAATGTGTTCCAGTGTCTCTCTTATGTTTACGTCTCTGCACTTATTGCGTGTATTGGCCATTCAGTTTAGACCTTTGACCAATAACAACCGTCCTGCAGTCCTTTCCAGATCATGTGAGTCGAAAGCATGCGATTTTTTCTTCCGCTCCCTTGCACATGTTCATGGTGATCCGGCATGACAATAAGGCATTCCATCTCACGCTGATCTGTCTGTCTGTCCTCTTGATAACTTAATTTTTATCGTTTTAGCGACGTTCATATATCCTCCATTGGTTTGGTAGCCAAATGGATGGTACTTTTAGCAATCTCGTCAACTATTTTGTTTTCCGTAACGGCCTGGCTCTCGAACTCAGCATAAATGCAGATGGATTGAGGCCACAATTACAATAATAATCTCACTTCGTATTATACGAAGAAATGCCCTTAAAAACATGGCAGTAGAGGTAGTGCCTCTGCCTTCATGCTTCTAAGGACATTCTCTGTTGTAATACGATCTGAGATTATTACCTTAATTCATTATGTCGTTTCCTACGTTATTAGCTATCTCAGCTATTTTCCTGACCGCAGAGTTAAAGTTTGCTTTATGCAAAAACGGTGATTTGCGTGCCAAAAAAGAAGTCATCGTAAACTCACCTAACTAATACGTCCACAAATGCGTATTCTACAACAATATCTAAGAACTAAAACTCACTCCTTCTTCTTTCTCCTACCCGCTTACGCCCATCTGCTTCTCAATTATTTAGCACAAATTCTTTGCGGTTCCATCAATTATGTCCGAAACTTTTTAGCTGCGTTTGCAATTTGCTAATTTTGACAAAGCGCCCCACACTCTCTCTCAATATTGCCCACCACCACAACCCAATCAAGCCACACAACTTTGCCACAATTCAGCAAATATCAACAAAGTTACTATGCGCTATGTTTTGAGAGTGTGTGTGTGTGTACTTGACATCGTGAATAGTATAGAGTGATTGTCAATTCGCTCGATTAAAATGCTGATTCAGTTTCATCATTAACGCGATTAATATGGCGTTACATTGACGGTGACAGCTACCAAGTTTCCGCTTCAACTTCAGCAACAATTTCAATATACAAACGTCAGCAATGACTAGCTGACTGCCTGACTGACTGAACGGCTGGTTGACTGCTTTGATTGGCAATCAATGGCATGACGCTGTAGCAGAAGCAGCAGCGGCAGCGTGATTAACAACCGAATGGGCGCGTTGCTGTCAAAAGCCGGCAAGTCTCACACCAAGGACCAGCGGTGCTTATCTATTTTTCTGCGTATCAGTCTCTCTCTACATGTGTGTGTATGTGTGTGTGTGGATATATGGCCAATCAAATTTACATTTATCGGCTGACCTGTGCGGCATGGTTGCGCTGCTTAGGCAGTTCTGCAGTTGAGTGTCGATGACTGGCAGTTCCGCTTTGAGCTGCGCTGTTTCTTTTATAAACGTCTCTTCAGCACTTAGTTGCATATATGTATGTGTATCTGTGTGTGCGAGTTTAACGGTACTGTCATATCAATGTCGCGCTTGAATGGCTGATTCCTTGTTTCAGGCTAACTGTTTTTTAGCGCGTCTAAATTGTTATGACCAGCGTTGGTGATAAAAATGTAGTAGCCCATCTGGTCAACACTCTTGCAGTACCGTTAGGGCGATAATAAAGATTTTATGTTGTGTTTTAATTGATATTACAATTTTATGGCACATGTTTGAGTTTTTAGAAATTTTGCATTAAATTAATATGGGGAAAATATTATATAAAGTGGAAAAAAAATGCGATAATTTAGTTAAAACCTTCACTTCGAACTGGGACGAACGAAAGAAAAACAACTTAAAACGGGATTTTTGGCAGACATTTTTACACAAAAAAACAAAAAAAAAAAACAAAAAAACAGAAATGTTAAATGAAAATTTCGCGATTTTTACTTTTTTTCAAACAGTTGTAATCGAAAACAAAATACTTCGTCGAAATATTTTAAATTGTATCTCAAAGACTGTGTAAAATTTCATGAGGATCGATAGAGTAATCTAGAGAAATCTTGCCAACCGAATTCAATCGAGAAAAACGCGTTTAAAAACGACACACTTAGCCGAGCTAGCCGCGAGCGCTTAAGCTATATCTCGGAAAAAATTATGCGCATCAACTTGAAAATTTAACAAATTGGACAATATTGTAGATGTGTTGAAAAGCTTACTAAGATAATAAAAAAAAAACGATTTTTTGAAACCCGTAAACCCATGTAACTCTTTAGATATCTATAATATAATATACTAAATGCTGATTTGAATAATTTATTATAAAAATCTGCTATTTTTCTCGCCATGACTGTATATTATATTGGAAGTTATTATTTGCATTTGCATATCGAAAACTGCACTACTCTCCACAATCAATTTTTTCAACAACACCACCCATCAATATTTAATGCATTTTCGAATTCACCCACTGCAAAGCATAAATAATATCCTGCTACAAAGCTCTCACGCATCATAACAAAAACACTTCATTTCACACCATTCACTTAAGCGCACTCTTAACTTATTACATATTTTATATTAAAAGAGAGTTTTCTGTCTGCCAATCCATTACCAGTTAGAACGAACGCAAAGAGAGCCTGCTGCGCACTCAGATCACATGCGACGCACTTTGCGTTCTCTCTGCAGTGTGTAGTGTCACCAACACCAACCACTATAGCAGTTGTTTTTGCGCTTATTTGCAAATACATTTGTTTTTTGTTGTTGCTTTATTGTTTGTTACGATTTTCTCGAATATTTGTGCGCATAACTAAATAATTTCAAGGCCATTTATAAACATATTTAATTATTGGCAATCATTTACTCAACTAACAACTGCATTATACATGTCCAAACATGTGTGAACGTGTTTATATTGAAAAAAAAAAATAACTTCTAAATATGTAAGTATATGTAAATATACTATGTAGATGCATTATGACTTACTTGGCACGTAACCACTTTGGAGCAGCCTTCCATTGCTTTGATGTTTGCAGCTTCTTTTCTCACCTGCACACATACTTTCACATTAACACTTTCACACGCGCCGACTCATGTCACTCATTTGCAACACACATATTTTTTCACTCGCGAAATACACACTTGAAATCGAACGCACGCACTAATATTTTACTTGCTTCCTATAAAATACACTTCGAACTTTATTTTCAATAAAATAATTTTCAAATTAACACAAAATGTACTGAGATGTCTTTAATTTTATTCTGCATCAGTTCAATTGCTCTCGTTTTTCATTCGCGTTCGAACAAACTGTTCACCGAAGCGTATAACGGATGTGAAGGCGTCTGATTGATTTTGATTGCGACAGAGTGGCACATTTTGGCATTCTGGAAGAAAAATTTTAAGTTTTTCGCAGACAATTTTTGCTTAGTAAAATATTTTTTTTTTTGGACGAATGTGAAATATTATAGCGTAATATAAGTTTATTAATAAGTTGCTATACGTTGGTATGGTTAAAATTAAAAAAATGTATTGTCACCTAAAATACCAAATAACGTATCATTAAAAAAATCAAAATTGAGTTTTTTATTGCTTACGAAGCACTACATCGTACTACAAATATGTATGCATAAAATTTTAAGCTTTCGCTATCAGATATAACCAATACATAACCGAGATATAACCAATATATGGTCATTATATAACCAAAGTATAACCATTTTATAACCAAAACTCAAAATTTTAGTTCAATCTGAGTGTTTCTATTAAATCGGTTTTCTTTCGTTTGCAAACTTTTTCATAAGCTTGGTGATCTTACGTTTTCTTTGCATTTTAGGTGACGATATATAATATCATCTATACTAAATGACTTGACAGAACTGAAAAATTCTTTCACCGTTGGAAAGTTAAACTATCGTCACTGCACATTTGCTATATTATTATATTTTCCCAAAAAAGTTAGGGAATCTTACTAAAATGTCAGTAATGTAACCCAAAAACTTATTAATAAAAATCTCTAAAAAATGCTCCACATAGCATGATCTGCGTATACTATTAATTATAGAACAAAATAATCTACAAAAAGTGAAGCAAGAGGTCACAATAAGTGTTTTTTTATATACAAAAAAAATTATTACATAGCCGCCACTGAAAAAATACTTTTGCTCTGTAATCCTTAACAATTTTTTTTTACTGAATAACTCGAAACTAATCCAATACCTTTATATGACTTTTCGAATTGCCTCGTTCTGGACGACCTTCGACCGCTTAAAATGATGAAAAAATCAAAAAAATCTTCATCTTAAGTTTGAACGCTCAATTTGTATGGAAGCTATATGCTATAGTGGTACGGTCAAACAACAATTTTTTTCGATATTTTAGTGTTGCTTTAGATAATAACTCATTTCAAATTTCATGAAAATATCTTACTAAATAAAAAAGTTTCCCATACAGGGGCTTGTATTCGATCGATCAATTTGTATGGAAGCGATATGCTAGTGGAGTCCACAGTCGGCAGTTTTGACAAATAAGCAGCTTATTGAGGAGAAAATATAGCTCATAAATATTCAAA